>NC_085004.1:31183003-31483003 GCF_963854185.1 Sardina pilchardus | reverse complement strand
TTTCGAGTAACACTTAACACTCCAACCAACATGGCTCTAGAGGTAGGGTTTCAGTTTCTGACACTGGCAAAAGAAAAAGGTGTACAGAACGTAATAGTCTGACAATGAGCAGTGGAATACTCCATGGATACAGGCATGCCATTCAGCAGCAGTTGAGACGATATGGAACTGTGCCTGAATACTTCGGTCAAAGATTGCAGAGCAAATCTAATGCTGCGTAGTGATTTATTCATGGTGGAAAGAATAGTAAAGGGACATGTTGCAGTGTTCTATTTGTATGTCATTCCATATAGGTTTGACTGAGCAAAATGTAAATATTACTGCTTGGTAGGAAACCGCTATTTTGAGCAGGCAACCTGGAAGTGATAAAGGTGTGTGTTGAAATATATTTAACATTAACATTAAAGACCTTGTGACTACTAGAACGCCAACGTCTCTAAAGATTGCAAATTCCTACAGTCAGACTATGATTTGTGAAACACTACATATATCCATAAGCACCATATATCGCTGGTTTCATCGCTTATGTATAAATATGTCCTTTTCAGCCTTTCTGTCCTTTTTTATGTGTAAGTGTTGACAATATTAGTAGAATAAGCAGATAGGTCTGTAGGTGAATATCAGAGGACAAATAGCACTTGAAGTACAGTATATTTTAGTTCGTTATTATCATAAGGAACTTTGAGTATTTGTCTTTAGCTTCTCAAGTTGTACTGTTAATCTCTGGAAAGCATATCTGACGACGCCACTGAAGATGACCAATGTAAGGAATGTGTTTAGTATAGTATCTCTTGTTTCTAGGCCTCTAGTTATATAACTGTGTTATACAGGTCTTCTATTCACCCCTCTACTTGAACTATGTAACTGCTATAAATCTACAAGATAAGGGGGATGGCGTTGTGTAACACTAAAGTATGTTAAAAATAGTAGAGAAAAAGCCTGTGAGTAAACTCTGCATCGCCAGAGATAGCGTAGAGTTATAGCCGGCCACCCGCTTTCTGTGACCTGTCTCACTTACATCAGCACTTTTCACAATAATTATAAAAAGTTGCATAAGCACACCAGTAGATGTTAACTTAGGGAAGGTATTTCTGTGGTCTGAGGAACTGTGCTTCTTCGGTTATTTTCAGACAGTTACGATCTATAAATGGTAGAATGTGACTTATGATGTTTTCCACACAGCACAGAAAGTGCTATTCGCTAGTGAGGAGGCCATTGTTCAGAGAGTACTTCCTCGTTCTCTGTAGTGATGTTCCCATTTGAGCCCGTCATGGCTCAAGCTCAAGGCTGTCCGGTCTCCCAGCGAGTCCCACCTTGAAGCTCCTGAGAGCTGAGGCTCCTGCACGTGTGCAAGATCAATTGATCTTTAGACCTGATCAGCGCTCCACAGGGGAGGTGCCGGGCTGGAAAAGGACTGCCATTTAATGCCTCACAGAAAAAAACAAAACATTATACTTTACATTGAAGTACATTTGTGGCTGTGTTTCAAATACCTTAATATGTTTGTTTGATGTCCATGGTGTGTGAATGCACAGTATGTTTAGTGTAACTTAAATTGTTTCAATTGTTCAGGCTTTTTTGAGTAGAGCTTGGTACTTTGCTTATTCAGTTGCCACTGTGACTCATAGGCAGTGTTGGGAAGGTTACTTTAGAAATGTAATGTGTTACAGTTACAAGTTACCCTGTTTAAAATGTAATAGTAGTGTAACTATTTGAATTACTTTTTCTGAGTAACGTAACTAATTACTTTTGATTACTTTTGATTACTTTTCCGATTTTTTAATGATATACTGTATATTGTCCCCAAATCCATGCGAAGATTTCGGCCTTGGTCTACAGGCTGCCTAGCAGTTCTGTACAAGCGCACAAGGCAGCAAGGGCATTCAATACATGAATTAGCATCACATTTTTTGTGAGGATAATATAATGATAATCATAACACGTTTACAGGCAGGCATGTAGGCCAACGCTGATGGCGCTGTAGACGTGATAGAGCCTATCAGAAGGTCCCGTATCAAACTATGGCTGTGGAGGGAAACAGTTCTTTTTACATACAATATTCTTTGCAAGATTTTGCTGACAATATTGAGATGTAATTCAAATTGTAATTTTGAAAAATTGAAAAAGTACCTGTAATTGAATTACACATTTTTCTACAGTAACTGTAATATATTACTGTTACATTTATTTTGTAATTAAATTACGTAACTCAATTACATGTAATGCGTTACTCCCCAACACTGCTCATAGGATGCCTCCTAATGTAAACCTGATGTAAATGATGCAAATGTCTCAAGTATTTACAATTTCAGAATAAGGTATGAGGGTCAAGAATGCACCAATGACTAACTGTAGCTATGATATGAGGTGGATTCTTAACGGCATTCAAACATTATTGTTTGTCTACAAAAATCTTGTGACATATATTGACACTGGTTGTGATTACAGTAGCTGGGCAAGCAGGTGAAGTGGGGCGAGGCCAGTTATTGCTTAACTGACCTACTGTACAGTAAGCTGCTGCGTAATCACGTAGAGGAGGCCACACGCTCTCTCTCCTCACCACACACACCAGCCAACACCCAGCTAATGAGCACACACGCGCACACACACACACACACACACACACACACACACACACACACCCAGCATCAGAACAACACCCTGCTAGAGGAGCGCACGGGGGTCACGGGGGGTCACGGGGGGTCACAGGGGGTCACAGGGGGTCACAGGGGGTCACAAGCAAACCAGCAGCCTGAGGATTCAGAACAGACCGGTTCAAACCTCGCTCTCGCCCTTACTGCAGGGGACATGAGGCTGGGTATATCACACTTCAAGGGCAGATGCACACATGCACACACACACACACTGTAAGACTCTACACAGTGTGCCCACCTCACCACCTCTTCTGGTTCCTCATGGGAGTTCTCTGGCCATTGATTCTGATGCTGGTTCTGGATGGATTGTATTTGATGTCACCCTGCTGATGTGACTTAACAGGGGCTCCATGCTGCCCGGCTCCAGGCCTGTTCTAAGCAGCATCCTGCTCCAGGCCTGTTCTAAGCAGCATCCTGCTCCAGGCCTGTTCTAAGCAGCATCCTGCTCCAGGCCTGTTCTAAGCAGCATCCTGCTCCAGGCCTGTTCTAAGCAGCATCCTGCTGGAGATACTGTAGGAGGTGATACGTCTTGATATGTTGACGTCCTGATGCTATAAGTGAGTTCTTTTACAGGCAGTGCTGCAGTTTGTGTAAACCAAGGCAGTGTAGCGTCACACAGCAGCTTCAGTTGCTAACAAGAGGCACTTGCCAAGCAAGGATTTGTGACCTAGAGATCTTTAGAGATATTGTGAAATATGATCATGAATATGATTCCAGTTGGAAAGTTTGTAAGTAGCAAGTTTATTTAAATAACATTTATCTACTGCTACTGCTGCGTCACTTACAGTACAAGTATACACACACACACACACACACACACACACACACACACACACACGCACACAGTACACACACACACACACACACACACACACACACGTGATGTCGATGCAGCAGTATCGGTAGCCTTGCCTCATTTTATGAGCACAAACCATATTTGTACCACTGTAGAAGTTTGGTTCCGTTCCAGCCATTATTAGTGGGGAAATTTAGGCTGATAGTGCTTACTCAACCAATGTTCGGCCAAGGGGAAAAAGCCTCTGGGAGGATGTTTGGCTCGAGGTCATAGTGCAGAGGTCATAGTGCAGAGGACCCCAGGGTGAAATGACTCTGAACCATCCCTTTAACCACAGTGGCACATAGTTCATTGTATCAAACTCAGATAGTCATAATGAAGCAAAGAGATATATTCCCATGTATAGTCCTCATGTATTCATCTCAGAAATTTGGCAAGATCAGTGTGTAAACCTTGGTTATGGTTGTTTATGTTTAGAGTATAGCTGTCACATATTGTATTGTTTATTGTATATTTCATGTTACAAGCAGGTTTACTTATAAATCACTTTAAAAACAACATCAAGGCACGTAAACACAACCATGCACACAAGAGCACAAGAGCAGGGAAGAGCAATACAACTATGGTACATGGGTAAAAGCAAAGCAGTTAGACCTGGATATAGTGGCATTAATGTTGAATATGTGCAGGGTCCAACATTAGCCCCTGGCATAATATGGGTACAATTCTTTATTGGTGAATTCAATAGGCTTAACATCATTTTCATCAGCACAATTCAGAAGTGGACTGACAACATTGCACAATTCTTTGATTGCCTCTTGCTGTCCAGTGTGGTCTGGCAGAGCAGAGCAGAGCAGACGAGTAGAATATGGCTGCTTTTGGCAGAGCAGAGGACGGATTGACGGCAAAGTCTTGATTGCTCATTGATCCTCTGCAGAACTTGTGGGATTTTCTTTGCTTTTTAGGCTTTTGTTTGTGGAAAATACATTAACATTTCAAAATGGGGAAAAGAATGGACATTTAGGGTTCTTTATTTGAACTATGGTATCATAACATCAGATTCTGGTCATGTGTGCATGGGTTTCTCTGCAGCTTGTTATTTGATGATATATTCATAACTACACCCACGTATTAGCACATGAGGCTATCAAATCATTTTCTCTCTCAGCAGCATAGAGCGTGTATGGCTACACCAGCTTGCGCCTGTCAGTGCAGTTTTACCTTCCTACTATCCTGAGAAGGTTTGTAGTGCTACATGTACTGTAGGTTTAATTCATGTTTCATCAACTGGCCTGTTGGCTGACCAGATCTGCCCCCCCGGGTGGACGTCCCTGTTTTAAATAAGGACTCTTCCGCATCACTTGCTGGTCAAGGATCTCACCTGTTGAAAGGCATTTGGTTCTGTCACAGATGCGTTGTGCATCTGATCACTTTAACCTCCTCAACTCGTGTTGCGTGCATATCTCTGTATCTCTCCAGTGTTAGCCATGTTGATGCAACTGCAAATAAGCCATAGCTCATCCTAACTAGCTCTGCACCCAACAGCAGTCATCCCCTCCTAAGAAACAGATGAGCTTCAAATGAAGGGACTACAAGATGAATGATGGCGCCCCCTAGTGGAAAGTCTTTTAAGAGAAATAATATGAGTTATATTTGCAGTATATTTATAAGTATATAAGTATATATCCTTTTTTGATCCCCTGAGGAAAATTTGTTCGCTGCATTTAACCCAATTTAACCGAATTAGTGAACACACACAGCACACAGTGAACACACAGTGAGGTGAAGCACACACTAACCCAGAGCAGTGAGCTGCCTGCCCAACCAGTGGGGCTCGGGGAGCAGTGAGGGGTTACAGTAGGGGCCTTGCTCAAGGGCACTTCAGCCATGGTACTGGTCGGGGATCGAACCAGCAACCCTCCGGTTACAAGCCGGAACCCCTAACCAGTAGGCCACGGCTGCCCCAGTGACCTCACCGTGCACGAACACAAGTGATCAGCTATTCCATTTTGACGCACTAAATCCATTTGGATTACTCCCAATATTTCTTATGACAACATGGCTCCAAAGATGAGGCATTTTTAAAGTTAAAATCAAGTTGAGAAATGTAATACAATTACAATTTGACATATTAGGCCTAAACATTATGTAGATAAAAGCCTGGGTGATTTGCTGCCATGTATTGCTCCTTTATGCTGGTGTGTGTGTATGTGTGTGTGTGTGTGTATATATGTGTGTGTAATCACAGAGGCAAAACATTTGGTTCTGTCACAAGAGTAAAAGCATTGTGTTGATCATGCACAGGTATGACGGAGCATCATGCGCTACTGTTCACGCCCACTGTTGCACGTCGCACTTCATGTTGCTATTTGGTCCTCTCAGGGACAGTGCAGCAACCATTGTCTTGGATTTGGTCTCATATGACACAGTAAAACTCATCTGGTTTTGGACTGTACAAGCCGTATCATTTCTAGAATCATTTGAAGGCTTGTGTTGTGATGGAGGGTGTTGGATGGTTGTAGTGATGTATACTCTCCACCAGATGGCTCACAGGCCTCAGTGGCGGTAATACATATGAATGATGTTCTCTCCACAATGATTTTAGCATTGTTGCAGAATCCAACTTTAAGATTAATCTTTTGGCCAGTTGTAAAGGGCCAAAGAAAGAATGCTGGTTGATCTAAACTGATGATGGGTGATTTTTTTTTTGCAATTACTGAGACATGGAGATAGTTTCTTCTGGAAATTTTTATCTATTTGAGTTGTTAAATAATAAGACATAGGATAGCAGATATAAGCATTTTGATGATGCATTAACTCACACGGTAGTTTCAAATTATGTAGCATTAATATTGCCTCACATTTAAATGTTTTTATCATTTATTATTCAAACATTTGTGCCACTTTTGAGCTAGAGAAATGACACGATGCCCATTTGCAATCAAAAAGAGGAGATTCAATTAGTGTTATGTTCATGTTGTAAGGTTGTCACACAAAGCTCCATGGCAACTCACAAGTGTACCTGTGTGGCCACTAACCCGTTGAAGTCCAGCTGGTTTACTGTGTGCTATTGTTAGTCCTCAAGTGTCTGTGCTCACTTTGATCGCAATCACACGTCCAGTCTTAACAAAAGCAGCCCTCTGCTAGCCCACCGCTCTGAGCACTGCACTCTGCACTACATTCCACTCAGCTCCAGAAAGCTGATACTCTGCCATCAGCTTGATCTGTTAAGCAGTTTTAAATTCCCATCAATTAATTGAAAATGCTAGGAGAAATAATGGGCAAAGGATGTGTGTGTGTGTGTGTGTGTGTGTGTGTGTGTGGTTTGAAGTGGAAATCAGAAGCCCAAGCAGAGGTACAGTGTGTGTGTACCATAGCTGCATTGTGCTCAGAGGCCTAAGAGATCTTAGCGTTCCCATCATTGGAATAGCACCTTAAATGGCAGTGAACAGGGTTATTATCACTCACTCGGCCCCCAGTTTTAATTATTTTCAGTTGCCTGCGAAAAGTGCTTTGTGTTCCTGTCTTGCAACCATCTGTGAGTAGTGCACAGAGCCATATATGGACATACAAATGTATTAGCATACCAACTTGTAGATTTGCTCATTACTTTGCTCATTGTTATGTTGCAATTGTTCCTTTTGGATATATACTGTAGTGCATATTTTCCACACATTGTGCATTGTTTGTCCTCATGTATTTCTATAGGCCTGAAGAAGCCTTATTCTGCCACTAGATCTAAAAAGGAATACTGTATGTGACTATAAATAGTGGCCCACAGGGTTCACAGGGAACATTCCGAGAGAAAACCCACTCGGAGTAGATAAGCGAAGTGCTGCAATTCCTTTTCAGGTGGAAGGGAAATAAAGCGTGTGCCCTTTTTGATTTTCTTCCTCCTTCCTCCTCCTCTTCCTCCTCTTCCTCCTCCTTCTTCATCGTCTTCTTCTTGCTAGAGTATTCTGCTACACAGTCATTTGTCATAGGGCAAGACACGTAGCTTGTGCACAGATGTAATTGAGGCAGTGTCATCAGGCGCTGTTCACTGAGACGGTCTCCTCACAGTGACCCTTTGTGAGTTCACTTCCTCATATTCTCATGTTGGTTATTCCAGCGTGTTCCTATAAATCCTACAAACTTAGTAGCATTAGCCATCCCAACACTTCCTGCTGCGCTCTCTTTAGTAGCATTAGCCATCCCAACACTTCCTGCTGCGCTCTCTTTAGTAGCATTAGCCATCCCAACACTTCCTGCTCCTGCCGCGCTCTCTTTAGTAGCATTAGCCATCCCAACACTTCCTGCTCCTGCCGCGCTCTCTTTAGTAGCATTAGCCATCCCAACACTTCCTGCTGCGCTCTCTTTAGTAGCATTAGCCATCCCAACACTTCCTGCCGCGCTCTCTTTAGTAGCATTAGCCATCCCAACACTTCCTGCTCCTGCCGCGCTCTCTTTAGTAGCATTAGCCATCCCAACACTTCCTGCTCCTGCCGCGCTCTCTTTAGTAGCATTAGCCATCCCAACACTTCCTGCTGCGCTCTCTTTAGTAGCATTAGCCATCCCAACACTTCCTGCCGCGCTCTCTTTAGTAGCATTAGCCATCCCAACACTTCCTGCTCCTGCCGCGCTCTCTTTAGTAGCATTAGCCATCCCAACACTTCCTGCTCCTGCTGCGCTCTCTCTCCTGGCTCCAACACAGAGCTTGTGTCCTATCCCAGACTATCCCAGACTATCCCAGTCCCTTTCCTTCAGTTTTCCGTCCCTTTAATAATTTCACTGATGCATATTAGTAGGCTACAAAGAGTAAAATATGTTTGCCATAAATTGAACGACTGTGACCAGTTGACTTATGAAATATTGTGAGTGAAGTCATATAATCAAGGATCTGACAAGTTCAAGTGACAGCAGGTGGTTGAAGAGCAATACCAGCACACAACTGTGATGCTAACATGTGGTGAAATCTGGACAGTCTGTAGATATCTGCTTGCTCTTCTCTCCTTCGGTCATCAAACTGTTGTCTTTCCCCTCCGTCTCTACCCAGTGGAGGAGATGTGTGTGCTGGTGTGTGCAGTTGTGCTGCTCTGTTAGTCTTCAAAACGCTGGGCCAACACTCTGTCACAACAGACCCCTAATCTGGCACCCGCTGGTGGGGAGAGTCTAGAGACGTGCTCAGTGATACTCCTTAGAGGGTATGAGGCAGAGGGAGAACAGCAGGGTCTCTCTCTTTCCTCTCTCTGTCTCTCTCTCTTTCCTCTCTCTCTCTCTCTCTTCTCTCTCCTCGCTTCTCTCTTTCCTCTCTCTCTCTCTCTCTCCTCTCTCTCTCTCTCTTTCCTCTCTCTCTCTCTCTCTCTCTCTCTCTCTGTCACATTGCACATGGGCTTGATCACATATAGCTTGCTCCAGTATCAGCAGTAATGCCGGGAGGGACGTGCGGGTCACAGCTGGACATCAGCATCATCTCGTTGCGATGGTTCCCCGTGGCGACAAGTGGACGAGGCCAGTTGGCCAGTTAAGGGGGCACAGGTGGCATAAGGAGATGATCCCTTCATCGCTACTGGCAAGTGAAGCAGTGGGAGTCTTGGGCTGGAGGAGAAGCAGCCATCTCCTCCCAACCTTATGCTGACCCCTTGTCTCAACGCATTACATCCGCCCCTGTTTAGTCCTCACCCCCACCTTCAAAAGAGTCATTTTCTCTATTTTCTATTTCCCTGTTGACTCACAGCCATACCAAGTGCCCCACATACTGTGTGCCTCCCGATCAGACTGAGAGCCAGAGCTCTACAGTATATCTCCCAGCCTCATGCGAGCAGTGACTCACCCAGCCTTCTCCCCGAGTCTGCTCCCTTCCTCAAGATGCGACCTTAAAATAAGCTCTCCTATTTGCCTGTGATATGTGTGACTGAATGCAAATCTTTGAAATGATGAAAGCCTGGTTTTCTGAAATCCTACCCCATGGGATGCTTATAGTGTCTGTAATTGACAAGTCATGTAGATTCTGAGTAAAGGCGTGAAGTGTTCGTCAGTTCTTTGTGACAACCTGTGCTATGACTTGGTTTCACAATCCCCCCTCCACACACACACACACACATACACCACACACACACACATACACCACACACACACGCACCGTCTGATCCGTGCATGCAAGCAAAGTTTCATTTTCCGGTAAGCAGGGCATTTTACTCCAAACCACTGCAATGCTTGCTGTTAGTTATGTTGCTGGGATTGTTTGTGTGCAAGGTTGCAGTGTAGTGTGTTCCTGTATGTTTGCACTGGTAATAGTTCTTCATTCTGTTTAGTACTAGCAGTGACCTATCAAACACTTAATTTAAGTGATCTTTTAAGTCCTGTGCGATACTATACCAAAGCAGGCCTGCTATTGATTCTGCTCTCACCCACATTAGCATGGCCTGGTAGAAGTTGTGACTCACATTCAGTTCCTCCGCAGCTTTCACATCACTTGTCCGTGTGTCTTGTGGCTTTCGCCCCGACGTGTACGTCTCTTTTTCTGGCACGTTGGTTTCTACTGCATCATGTCAGGCGCTCCCATGTAGCTGGTGTGGTTGGCCTCTGGCTCTGGTGTGGTTGGCCTCTGGCTCTGTGTCTGCAGCTCTCGGAGTGACTCACCGCGCCCGTCTAGTGCGAGCAGCGCTGGTGAGAAGCTGAGCTTGCAGAGGGGGAGTGTGTGTTCCAGAGGACAAGCGTGTCACTGTCACTGCCACCCACTCTGCTGCTGAGAAGCGGAGCCTTGTGCGTGCGGGAATCAAGAGGGGTCAGAGGTCAGAGGTCAGGGTGTGGAGTCAGATGTCAGGGGTGTCCCGCTGGCCTCGAGGGCTCCTCTCTCTGTGTTCAGTGTCCTGGAACCGGTTCCCCACACTGGCTCAGTGGCGGGAGCCAGGCAGAAGTGACAACGTGCCCAAAGCCAAATAAGACATCCTCAAGTATAGCTTGTGTTTATTTGGCATGTGTGTGTGTGTGTGTGTGTGCAGTATCGGCAAATATTCAAATTCATAAAATAATGATGTAATTCAGACCTAGGTGGGAACCTCCAGTACATTCAATAGATTTTTTAAAAATACCGCCTATGGAATGTTGTTTTTATTCACCAATTATTTCATAACTACTGTACGTGCGCTACTGCAATACTGTCTCTCCATATTCAGTCAGTTGTGCCATTCATTTCATTGCTCATTTGATTGTTTGGAGATGTTGCTTCTGCTTTGGGCTCCATCCGTTGGCCCTCGTCATCTCTGTAGGGGAGGTTGTGCACAATTAGCTTCTCCAGCCAGCCGTTTCACTGGTGCTGGTGCTGCACATGCATGGCACGTGTTTGCATGCTTGTATATGGCACAACATGAAGAGTCCGTCGCTTAACCTTGCTTGTGGGGTAGCCATGACAGTCAGGGACACATCAGCCTCTGGTCTCTGATGTCTATCACAATATCTTTGTTTATCTCCGTTAACTGAAAACCATTTATTGCATCCAAGCTTGCTGCTAGTTTTCTACCACATTATTTACAATGCATATACATACTGTATACCAAACATGACATTTACAGAGACTCCACAAAGAGCGTTTCATACGTAACTGTAACTGTTTGCATCTAAACAGTCTACAGTGCTGGAGGAAGCGGCCTCCATTTCTGGGTTTATTTTGATACACTCCACCCTCCCGCGCTTTCTCTGGCTCCCTCTGCTTCACCCCCTCCCTCTCTTTTTCTCACGCACACTGTTGCTCTCTCGCTCTATCCCCCTCCCCTTCAGACACTCCCACTTCAACAAGTCAGCCACGGCTCGCTGGCTGTGGCAGTTCCTCACCTAACAATAGCTACAGTCGTTTTCATCTCTGTGCAGCAAAGACTAATAACTTTGGATTACTCTTCATTGCTTCCTGTCAGGTTGTATACAAATCATTGTAATTCTTTAAAGTAGACTGTGACTGTTATGTTGTTGTGCATATAGAAGGACACGGTGCTTTCTCTCTTGGTCTCTGGACACACAGTAGAGGGTTGAGATGTTCACGCTGGCATGTGAGCAGCTTCACACTTATCTGTCAGACTGTATGGTGACGTAGCAATGTGATGGTGATGGTGATTGCAAGCGTTGTCAAGTGATCTGGTGATTTTGAGGTGGTCATGAAGCAAATAATTTTACAGTACTGCCATTTCTGTATACTAGCTTATATTTACCTTGCTGTCACAACTGTTTTGAAACAATTGCGTCTAACCTGATGGTGGTTACAAAGTTAGGTGGGATTGCAGTTGTGGATGTTGTTCATAGCCATAATACCTCAAACATAAAGTGCTGACTTTTCTGCAGGGTCAGTTTTGAGTAAAATATGTATTACGTTAGATGGATTATCTAATGTATAGCAACAATGTCTGACGGTCTCTCATGCTAAAGGAAAAAGGGTGAAGACGTTTGCAGGATCTTGGCTTTGGTCTGCAGTACTGGGGTTATCACACCCAGTAGAGCTGTGACACGCTTATACAAGACAACCCCCAAGAGCATACACAATGTGGAGAGGAAGTAGGGATATAGATAGCATTTTGATATCCTCTGGTCATAATGTACACCACTCAGTCCCACTTCTCCACACATCTATAGATGATGTTTTGTGATATTATATCATCAACCTTTTTCTGAATCAGAATATTACTGATCCTCACTTGGACAGTTACATTCTTGTCATCAATCAATGGAAGTGTGGGGAAGGTATTTTACAGCTCTTTCCCAGGCAGTATAATAATAATAATAATGACTACCAAAATAAGGTGTTTGTTTACTGTTGAGCAGCTGTTCTTTAATCATGCCCTTGTGTAAGGACAAAGTGTATATTTGTGGCATATTACATTTTTAAATTGTGACTTCAAAATGGACTTAAATGGAAGAGTGTTGAAATTCTTTCCTTCTCTCACTGAATGCACTTCATGGTAGGCTACTCCCCATACTAGAAATGATTGAATTCCAGAAGTAAAGTAAGCTTTATAATGCATTGTGATATGTCATGCTGTAAGGGTTTACCTTATATTGCTTTACTCATGATTGCAGTTTTGTAGATTTATCTCCGTCATTATAAGCCGTGTGAGCACTCTGCAACTCCATATTGGTTCATAATGCTTTATTTGGATACTATGAAATCTTTTTGTCTTTTACCCATTTTCTTCACTGAGGGAACTTCACTTGTTTACCTAGTGAGACTGAAACTATGTGTTGTGTGTGATAGACTGTTGACCTACTCACGTCCAGTGACTATATACAATAGTGTAGTCAGATATGATATACCAAGCAGTTCTGTGATTGGTGTCACAGCAGAAATGGACATGCTCCCTCTTACTTCCTGGTAGTGGACATAAGTTCTAAGTTCTGGACACCGTGGCAGCAATCCAGGGAAAGTAATCAACGTCATTAACCCTGACTGGTTGCATTGGAAAACTCTGCCCTTAGCCACTGATCCCTGTTCAGTTTCCAACCACATCACTGCATTTAGTCAGAAGAATTTCTCAGGTTTGGAATCTGCCTCTAGAACAGTGGATAGTATAGGATATAGTTATCCTAAACTCTGAATACCTAAAAGGTTATAATATTTGTGTAAGTCAGGGCTAAAAACAAATCTGCACAAGTTTATCTTTATTAATAGCATTTTGTATGAAAACAAAGCTTTTTACTTTTACAAAGTATTTGAAGTAAGTGAAATGTCTTGGAGTTATTTGTGTAATTTGTGCAGGGGCAATTTGCAACACCTACGTGATCCAAATCACACTTTGATACCTCCCTCTCAGTTTCATTTCTGGGTAAGGAGATTTAGGGTGAGAGAAAAGCCATGGCTGTGTCATCAAACCTACTTAAGATCCCACTTAAGTGCTCAGCCTGACCTTTCTGTTGATGCCAGCGAGAGCAGGAGTTTATGTTCAGTGACTGTGTACTGGTGACTGAAATGTTTACAGAGCAGAAAGGCAACACTCATTGTCTTCCACCATGCGGGAGGAACCAGTATAGAGTCTATTTAATTCCAAAGTCTGCTGTTCACTTAACATGTAAATATTTACTTGATTTATAACAAATGCTTTTTCCACAAGTGAAGCCCATCTTAGGACTAATTTCCTGTCTTGTTTTATCCATAGGACTCACCACTGGTATTATAAATACACTAAAGGCACTCATTTTCAATATACTTTAAAGACAGTACTCAAATTAGGCTAAATTCACAATTTTGTTTGCAAGCTCTCAGATAGTTGTGTGACTTGATGTTACTTTTAACTGCACCTACAGTTCTCCATCCATACATCTATAATTTATACAGGGACATGACATGATGATCATGTTTAAGGGGCTAAGGCATCACTGATGTCCTGATTGATATCTATCATTTATACAGGGACATGACATGATGATCATGTTTAAGGGGCTAAGGCATCACTGATGGCCTGATTGATTGTCGAGAACTGCTGAGAAGGCAAATCGATCTAGCATTTCTCTGCGTTGTTTTGGACGAAAGATTCTACAAATAAATTTGAATAAAAACATAAACATAAGCAAACAGGACTTCCTGCACCCTTTAAGATTCGTGAGGACGCAGAAGAGGGTTGCAGTTAGGTGACGCTATCAATAGTTAAACTATTGGCTAACTTTGGAATTAGAATAGAAAATAATACACACACCTTGCATTGACAAACCATAACACTAGCCTTCCGGACGTTCATGTTCCATTGCCTATATATACTGTGTGGTGTGAAATGCTCAACATTGTATTCAGTGAGGCACAGCTGTGAGCATGAGGCACCAGTATACTGTAGGTACAGTAACATCTACTGTGTATGTCTGTCGTGGATGAGTGTTGGTGCTGATAACTTGTAGGCCTGCTAACTTTACCACAAACTATATCAACCATATATAGTATGTTGTGTTAAACTAGTTTAGAAGTTTAGAAGTGCAAGTTTTAAATAAATCACATGACCTTTCAGCTGTCAACCAAAAAAGCATTTGGTGGGGGGTAGAGGTGGCCACAAAGCCGCCAGGCATCGTGGAGCTGTACACTGTAGCTGACGCACAGAATCAACGACAAACTGCAGAATAGAACGTCATCTCGTTTCTGTACAACTTGGACATTATCCTTACATCTCACAATGCAACAAAAGTAAACAGACACACAGCATGACTACAGCAACCTATGAAACAACTCCTCTCCAGTAGAACTTTGAGTTGCTATCTAGAGTATGCACCAGTGTTTGTGCCGTCTCATTTTCTTTATGTACTGCATGCAACAAGCTCCACAACACTCTAGCAAACTCTAAGTGACACAAGACGTCAAAAAGACACTTGTTGCCTGAACTTTAAATGGTCTTCTAATGTATGAATGAAGTTTCCACTTTGGGCTCCCAGTGTATGAAGCCTGTGTTTGCAGTTTGTGCACACCAGTGCTCTTTTGCCGACTTCCCCATTCCCATGCTCTACAAATCCCCCCATGGGACACGAGATGTAACACAGACTCACTAGATTGAGCTCTCTGTGGAGATGGAGGTCATATTAGACTGGGACTGCTGGGGAACTTTGTCATCATTGGTTCAGTGGACAGTGATGGATCATCTGCGGAGTGCACTAGCTTGTAGATTGTGAACAGCAGTAGCTAAATAAATGATCATAAAGCCAGGGTCACTGATCTGAATGCATTTCCTCCTGAATTAGTTCTTGAGTGCAACATGATCTGAGTGTGAACGTGTTATTATTGAACTCTTCTGTGTTTGGCCTTTAACTCTGGTGGAGACAGTGAACAAGCTAATTTCCCCAAATGTTGGCGTGTTCTTTTACCTGTGCTAACTTTGATGGCATCAGTGTGTACATGATCTCCAATTAAATAAAACTTATCTTAGATTTAAATACAGTCACTTTAGATGAAAGTGAGATTCCATTCATCACATCTGAACTGATATGTCAAATCATGGCCTCTTGGAAGAAGTGACCACGATAGCCAAAATAGCACAACAGCAAAATACCTTCAAATTCTGCCTTCAAACTCTTGGTTCTTGACTGGCGGAGCTGTTATCAGGACCACCGATAGTAAGGCCTCGGTCATCAAGGTTCACTTCTGTTGCCACAGTGATGACTTGCCAGGTGGGTTTCCTGGGCTAGAGGCGGTTCCTATTGGTCCACCTGTGTGGAGCAGCATGGTCTCACTTTGACTTTGATCCGTGATGAGCAGTGCAGTGAGAAGCCCGGAGGCAGCCAGGGATGGCAAAGGAGATTGCCATAAACGGAACTGGCCTCTATAAATAGTGCATTGCCATGCTAGTCTCCCATCAGACCCCTCTAATCTCCTTTAGCCCCTGACCACATTTTACTAAATATGAAGCAGCTCAACCAAGTCATACAGTAGCCTTCAGTCAGTGCTAACTATGAGCAGCTCAACCAAGTCACACAGTAGCCTTCAGTCAGTGCTAAATAGGAGGCAGCTCAACCAAGTCACACAGTAGCCTTCAGTCAGTGCTACATACAGTATGAGGCAGCTCAACCAAGTCATACAGTAGCCTTCAGTCAGTGCTAACTATGAGGCAGCTCAACCAAGTCACACAGTAGCCTTCAGTCAGTGCTGTGCTTCTCGCTTTTGGTGATGCTCTTTTTGATACCTCTGCAGCAACAGCCAAGCATTCCGTTTAATTTTCTCTAAATCCTTGTGCATTTTAGGGAGATTTGATGTACCCTTCATGCTTTGGCAATTATTTGAAGGGCCGTATCTGCCTCTGGTGCAGACTTCCAACAGAATGTCGAGCAGTGTGTGTAAACACTGTCTGAAGAAATATTTACATTTGAAACATGGAGCTGAGCAAGGGAGGATTCTTTCCAGTCCTTCTGTCTGTATGTTGTCACCATGTTGTAGTGTGTGGAGGCCCTGCATTTTGAGAAAGAATCCCCTCTGACGTAACCACACACTATTACTCACCAAATGAGATGGAAATAACCTGATGTTTTTGCATTCAGACAAGGGCCCACACAACATGGCAAACAATGCTGGGTTTGTGAGGTGTAGTGTTGTCTTCACTGCCCAAATGCTGTTACATATTGCAGATAAGTTGTTCCTGGAGAGTTGCATTTTATCACAAAATTATATTTTTGATGAATAACTGATACAAAATCTGCCCTTTTTTAAATCAGTGAATAATCTGATGGTGATTTATTTTTTTCAGTAGTGTCATGCAACTTTTCTAAAGTGGTACTGTCTCTTTTGTAGGTTGAGATGAGATGAGATGAGTTATGATGCAAATAAGGGATAATTTGCTACTTAAAAGTTTCAGATATGCAGTGTAATTAGATATGTCCAAATAAGATAAGCAAACTAGCCCTGTGCAATCTAAACAGAGGTATTCCAAGGAATTAATGGGAGACTTCAGTGAAACAACAATGTAGGGTCTATTTTTGGATTTTACTGAGTGTTCATTTGGGACCAAAGTGACAGTGGAGTTTTGTGAAATTTCACAATGGCCTGAATTCTTCCATTTGGGTCATTCCACGCCAAATCAACCAGAGCCCACGCACTTGCGTCTCAAAAAAATCTGAAAAAAATACCATGTGTGCCTATGTTACCCAGGAGACACTCTGTAAAATGTTTTTGTGCTAAGATCAATACTTTTCAAGTAACAGCCAGTTTTACAGGGGGAGGGGGGTGTCAAATTTGTTCTACCTCTTTTTTTTGTCAAAGTTCACAAGCTCATTGCTCAAGAACTAGAATCTGTAGGAGGCTCAAATTTTGCAGGCTGGTGCATAAATAGGAATAGTATGCAGTAAAATCACCACGAGTAGTCTGGATGATCCTGCATGGTCATAGCAGTCCCTCAAAGTTGATCAAAATCTTATTGGAGTTCTTGGCTGGGCTCTGTTTAGGCTTACATAAGACATATTTTTACTCAACATAGGCTCTTGATTTTTTTTCTCTTATTGAGATAAGTAGAAACACTCTCCGAAAAAGCAATGAAGAGAAAAGAAAATCCATCAGGGACTGAACAGCAGACCTCACAAGTTTGAAAAATAATTTTGGATCTCATATTCAGAGCACCCTAACACCTTGTGGGAATATACAAAGATTTTTTTTATATTTTTGTCTATAATCTGCATTACCTCTTCTTTTTAAAAACACCAATTTGACTTGTCTTATGCGAATCTTTCTTTTTCATTTTCCACCCTAAACATGGACAAAATGCACCATTGAGATCAATATGTTTTGTCCCCACCCGGCAATTTCAGTGATTCAGTGATTTTAGTGGCACCTAGTGGTTACTCTATACAAAACAAATCTCTCAATAGATCTCTATGGTGCATTTTGCCCTTGTTCAGGGTGGGATATGAAAAAGAAAGATTTGCATAAGACAAGTCAAATTGGTGTTTTTAAAAAGAAGAGGTAATGCAGATTATAGACAAAAATATAAAAAAAATCTTTGTATATTCCCACAAGGTGTTAGGGTGCTCTGAATATGAGATCCAAATTTATTTTTCAAACTTGTGAGGTCTGCTGTTCAGTCCCTGATGGATTTTCTTTTCTCTTCATTGCTTTTTCGGAGAGTGTTTCTACTTATCTCAATAAGAAAAAAAACCCAAGAGTCTATGTTGAGTAAAAATGTGTCTTCTGAAGGCCTAAACAGAACACAGCCAAAAACTCCAATAAAATGTTGATCAACTTTGAGGGACTGCTATGACCATGCAGGGTCATCCAGACTACTCGTAATGATTTTACTGCATACTATTCCTATTTATGCACCAGCCTGCAAAATTTGAGCCTCCTACAGATTCTAGTTCTTGAGCAATGAGCTTGTGAACTTTGACAAAAAAAAGAGGCAGAACAAATTTGACACCCCCCTCCCCCTGTAAAACTGGCTGTTACTTGAAAAGTATTGATCTTAGCACAAAAACATTTTACAGAGTGTCTCCTGGGTAACATAGGCACACATGGTATTTTTTTCAGATTTTTTTGAGACGCAAGTGCGTGGGCTCTGGTTGATTTGGCGTGGAATGACCCATTTGCGTTTTAGGCCCTTTTTACACACTTCCAGTTACACACTTTTCATTTATGGGCAGTCACACATTCACGCCTCTGTCACACCCACATTGCACACGTTTGAAATCAAGGCAGCCTTATGAAAGAAAGAGGCATGATGTATTTGAAATAGAACCATAGGCTGATATGAAAACCATGGAATGGGGATGTTCTTATTGAACTTTTGAATGGCATTTAAATCCAGAAATGTTGCATATAAAGAGTCAGGGCATGCTCAAGTCTTGAAGTATGTAGATTTTTTAATGTCAATGTTAATTTTCAATGTTTCAATGACCGCAAAATATCAATTTATTTATGCCAACAAAGATGTAGACTGATGCCTGAAGTTTCTAATACAGAGAGACTTGCATAACAATACCAACCACCATTAACTAGCAGTCAACAGTCCAAGTGGGGATGTCCCTGGATATCCTCACTTAAGAATGGCTCTCAGAAATGAAAAATTAGTCCAGTTAGAAATTAATGAATAATTTGACCAAACCTAATAATGGTCTTTACTTAGATTTAAGTGTTATTAATCTCATAAATAAGATCAAAACATTTATTTGTTTTGGGGTTTTTTTTAGTATGAAAAGATTTCCCTGAAGACTTTGACTTATTTTAAGGAGTCTTGATGTGCTCAACACACTGGCAGACAGCTTTGCTTGTTTTAGGAAAATCTGCTCATTTTCAGGATGAGATGTCTTACGTCAAACTCATCATAAATTATATCAAAGTATTTTTATGACAAAGCATTAGGAAAGTATCTTACTGTACAGTATAATGAAAACATTACCAACATGTTTGATCTTGATATGAACACTTGGTTACATTTTGTTAGATAAGTAGTTTTTTCAGTGTGTAAAGACAAAGGACATTTGAATTGTCCTTTGTTTGTCCTGTTCTTAGTCCACCAGAAAATAGGTTTATCTTAAATAAGCTTATTGTCATCTAAAATAATTTATACTGTACATTTTGTTTGGTCATGAAATTCATACTGGGATTCAAGGATGATGTTTCTGAAGATTACTGCTAAAATAGTGATGTTGATGGTAAAATCTGATTACAGACATTATGAAGATGCAAGGTATGAAACGCCATACTACTGTACGATCACTTTGTCTATTAATCTCCCTTTCTCTATGTCTCTGTTCCATGGCATTTTACTGTCGTAGCTGATCTACAGATATTATGTTAACTAATTCACAGGCCTCTCATCGTGCACTGTTATTATTCCGAGGCCTCGTCCTGCCTGTTTTCTTCTCCTTCGCCCACTGCTTGCTGACCATATCTCACATTGTGCTCAGAACAGACTAAGTAATTATGAAGATCAAAGACATCATGGCAGGTTCGCTTCTTACAAGTCCTTGAACTATGTGTGTGTGTGTGTGTGTGTGTGTGTGTGTGTGTGTGTGTGTGTGTGTGTGTGTGTGTGTGTGTGTGTGTCTTTGTGTTCATGGTGGATGCATGACGCGTAGTACCATTATTTTGTGCGTGTCTGTGTGTTCATGGTGGGTGACATTTTCCCCCTCTATATTTGTATAACTGATGCTTGAAGGACTCTCTGGGTAAATGTTCACAGAGGGCTTGGTACTTCCTCGTGAGAGTCGTCACAGCACTGTTTCCACTAGTTGCAGCCAACAATTACACTTCAGTTTATTGCCAAATCACCATCACTGTGTTCAGTATTTTTACTTTGAATTTACTGTGAATTTGACTGTCCCATGACGGAGATGTTATCATGTTTATGTGGCCAGAAATTTTGTTTGCCAGTTAGCTCCCTTTCCTTGTTATTTGTTAAATTTCATATGTAGTGAAAGGCTATTTGTATACTCTCTCCACTTTTAAACCCTCTATCCTTTATGTCTAATTGTAGCATCTTCCATCTCTCTCTCTCTCTCTCTCTCTCTCTCTCTCTGTCATTTCTCTTAATAGAATTCTGTCTGATTTAAGGGTGACCATGGCTATTATATTGCCAATTCTTTTCCCTGTAGGATACTTAATCTGCAGTTATGTAAGCAACCTTTCTCTGACTAGACTATTGTTGTCTCTTTCCTTTACTGTCTTATTGAAAAACCTTGTGTTTTGGGGTGACTACAACACAGTCTAAAGCAACCCAGACCACAAAGGAAGCAGTGTACGCCCCTCAACTACAATTTTTCCACATCGCTCAGTTTTTCTGTATGTGGCTATTTTTTTTATTTTGTGCAAAGAGCAGGCCCTTTTTTAATTTGTGTCCAGAGCGAGAACACTGAAGTTGGATGACTTATATGCGTTTCCAGAAGTACTTCTACACTTGACATGTTTCTTTCTAAACAAGGTATAAATAGACCTGCATTTGTTTGTGGCTTATATGACCTTTCTTAGCTGAGCTGTACAAATGTCAAAGTAGCTGTTTGTGCAGATGGTGTAAAATGTAAAACTGACAGACTCATTTGCTGTGTAAGAAAAGATTGCTCACCCACACAAAAATCCTTAGGTTATAATATTCAAGCAGAAAACATCTTCTAATGACATGATATGCACACAGGCCTGCCCTTTTGGTATGTTCACTTGAAAAAAAGACTGAATGGAAACTGCCCAGAGGTGGTGAATTACATTAGTTGTTTGTTCAGCAATACTCCCATTCATGTGGTCTTTGCCATACCATGCATTCGTATTTGTTGGGTAATTGTAGTCCAGTTGAATTTGTAGTAGTAGTAGTAGTAGTAGTAGTAGTAGTAGTAGTAGTAGGTACTATGACGTCCACCTTAATCAACACTTCTTGTCGAAAGGTTCTTATTTTTGCCTTGTTTCCGTGAGGTGCCATTCAGCCTTTACTGTTGCACAACGTTGTGTTGTTGAGATCAAAAGAGAAGCACTGTCCTAATTAAAGTGGGAGCCTTTTGCTTGTTAGATTATGCTGATAGACATCTTTGCACCCACAGCTACTTCTGAGGAAAAGTGAAATCCACATAAATCTTTCCATCCTGTGGCTGTCAGCATGGACATGTTCTTCCGCCGGCACTTCCGCCGGAAGTTGGATCCATGCCGGTGTCACAGGCCCAGTGTTGCCGTGGCTGCGAGCAAAGCCCGCCGGCGCTCGAGTGTGGGTTTGGCCAGCGCTGGCTTGACTCAGCGCCGCAGGTCCAGCGTGGGCCTTCCAGGACCCGGGGCTCTTCTGGCCCAGCACAGGCCCTCGCCGCCGCAGGCCTCCGGTGGGAAGATGCTGCGGAGGCAGAAGATGGGCCGCCGACGCTCCAGCACCACCAGCACCTGCATCAGCCCACGCTTCTCTGTGCGCCGCCGCCGTGCCGCTAAGCTACGCACCATCGACACCCACCTGCTGGGGCCCTCCATGCTGCTGGCCAGTCTGGTGCAGATGAGCGAGGAGAAGGAGGCCATACAGCCGGTGGACGAGGCAGAGACGGAGGAGGGATGTGAGGATGATGCCTCTTCAGCCTCTGGCTTCGAATCTCTAGACGGCAGCAGCAGTGACTTTGAGGAAGAAGCAGACACTTGCCCAGACGGGCAAACAGAGAGCACTTCCTGGGAACTTCTGCATGGCCTTGAGGCTACAACAGCAGAAGGCCTCCAGCCTCGACCGCTGATTCGTGCACCCCGCTGCCTGCGTCGCAATTCCTCTCACTTGTTACCAGCTGATGCCGTGTACCACAGCAGGACATCATATGGCCTTTATGGGCGATACCGCCGGTCTAGCCAGGCCCGCCAGCCCTCCTTTAGCCCCAACTCCGCTGCACCCTGGCAGGGTAAGGCAGGCCTGGCCGTGGGGCCCCTGAAGTCAGTGACTGGACGTAGGGGCTCTACTTCCCTCTACAGGAAGTGTTCAGCATGCTGGAAGCTCTCTGGCCAAAGAGACTCTCTTAGTCACCCTCAGTGCCCGTACTATGACCCCCGCGTGGACACCTGGAGTGGGTTCCTCTCGTATGTAGACCCTCGTCCCACTCAACCATAAGCAACTGCTTTTATCTGTGATGTGTTTTTGCATGAAAAGAATTTGACATTTTTTAGGTAGAACATTAGGAACAATTCTGTCCCATATATTATAAATTAGGGCCCAAACTGTGTGAACGCCCTATTGCAGCTTCTTCCTCCTCTTCCTCTTCCTCTTTCTCTTCACAACTTTCATAATTATGCACATTGCACTAACCACACCCAACAGGAAGTGAGATATTTGGGATTTTGTCCATTGTGACGCATGATCAATTTTGGCGTACTTCTCCTAGCAAGTCATTTTAAATATGGTACATCAATGGTACGATGTTGCTGATTCTAAACTGAGAAGCTTTTTTTGATTTGTTATAATGTGCTGAAATAGCGATATGAAATATGTGATAAATTTGTCATGCATCGATTGACATGGGTCAAACCTCACAGGTTGTTTGTCAGTTGTAGTACGGTTTGAAGAAATTATTTTTAAAAACGAATAGCCTACCCTGCTACATATTTTGTTGTCTTAGATTTCGCTATCGGGTCTTGTGCAAGAGAGGCTACTGACAGCGCAATAACTTTCAAAAAGACCAGAAGATATAAGATATTATAGGCTATTTCGTTGCTCTGTTTGGTTAGGTCTATCCAATGAGTGCAGAGCCATCCCCCCGCCCTGTATCGGTGGAAACGCCCCCCATAATCCCAGCCCAATGGATTAGTTTCAGACTCACATTCTGACCACCCCGTCCCCCAAGCAGGTATAGGCTGGAAGGAGATATTTTTAATAACTACCAGCTGTTATCTGCATTGCACTGCATATCACAAAACGTCACACCTGACAACAGGTGAGCAAGTGCTTCCAGTGTAGAAAACATGTGAAAACAAGTAGTGCACGCATCAAATATGTGAATTTTACAACGCACGTGCTGCTTTGATAGATTCCGAAATGTCACGGGTCCGCATCCCAGGTGCTCGGGTCCACCATCGCCGCTTGCGGCTATATTTATAGTTGTGTCTTTGGATGCATGAAAAAACCTAAAGTGTTCTCTCTCACTGGCAGTGAGTGACACCACACAAATACACAATTTGAGCAGTAGCCTTTGTTTGACTGCACCGATATGATCTACAACTTGAAGATTTGATCAGTCTTGGTGTGAGAATGAATGTTGGTAATGAAAGTACAGTAGCTACAGTACAGATATGGCAGTCGTTAATATAGCAAGTGCTCTCTAAATGTCTGGTTTTTTTTTAGTAGGGTACGCGTATAATATGATTCAAACACCACCACAATAACTTTTTAATTTCATCTACCGGCCACTTTGATTATTAGGTTGTTAAAAAATTATCAATAATCATCTTTATCGATATGATTTTATTGTGACCCGTGTTTGTGTCATATTACCTAGGCCTGTTAAACAACTAACATAATGGATTTCTTTGCTTTGAAGAGAGAGCAGGGAAAGTGTCAAGAATAGCTTAGAAACTGATACCTTGTGAGACTGTCAAGTCTGTTGGTAGCTCCATACATGTGATTTTACATTTTGCATTTTTAATGAAGGGCCTGTTTGATTAAATTCAATCCATTAAAAGTGCAAAACACTGAACAATGTGTAACTTCAGGAGGATTGGAGGCCTGAATTCTCTATGCTATCTCCACGTATTTTTGACCTGGTTTCTCAAGCTCAAGTTGCAAAGGTGCCAGATCAGCTTTGGGTTGGTTTGCAACCAAATACGTATGAATTTGATCAAGGTCTTTCAGAGACTCAAAGAACATAATGAAAGGTTGTAACTTGAACTAGGTGTGCAGATATATTTTGTTGCACCAGGTTAAACACTATTGTCTAGTGCACTAATTTCTCAAGATCAGAGGGTATAACTCTATCTTTGTTCCTTACTCTCTCTCATGTTCACTTTATCTCACAAAGAATGCTCCATGTAGTTGAATTGTTTTATTTGCTTATCTTTTTTTAACTTTTCTTCTCCTGGTTTTTGCTTGCTTCTTTAATCTTCTCCTCTACATCCTTCTCTCCTGTTGCCTTGCTCAGTATGTAATCTGTAGTGCTTGGGGCTTTCTGAGTGACGCGCTGTGAGGAAAATGACTAGTGACACTGATTATCCCTCATATATCTGAGGCCATGCCTAATCATGATGGAATTTTTGGGAAAAAAGAACTTGAACTTCCATGCAGACATGAATTCACAGAATAGTAAACCTTTCACAGCCAATTTGAAAGTTCAAGGAAAGGAATGTGTTGTGAGAATAAAAGATGTACAATGTGCAGATTGAAATGTGAAGGAATATCCTTTTCATTGTATCTCACATTTTGTGTCCCACCACTCCCAGCTTGATATAAAGCGAGATACTTTTTAAAGAGACTTTTTATGCAGCAAACATCTCTAGTCTGTCCTCAAAGAGTAGTAAGTTTGCCTCCAACATTTTTTAATTTGTAGGAAATTTAGTTCAGAGTACTCAATGTGCATCTGGGCACATCTTATGTCCTTTGTTCCCAAGTGGAAGGTTATTTTTTGCAGTGAAACCCTCACAACATAAACCTGGCAGATCAAACTATTCAAATTGCTTTTGATGTTTTCCCACAAAGTTATGAAGATTATAAAAACTTTATGGTTGACTTAAGATATAGTTGATTTATACTTCTATTGGTCAATTAACCAAGCAACTTCCTTCTGTCAATTTAAGACATAGTTGATTAAAAAACTGAATTAAATCAAAACAATTTTGCAAAGCAAACGTTGAGCTATCTGCACTTTGTTGAAAACCTTGTTGTGAATGTATCACATGGATTTGTCCAATGTCTCTGTGTCACAGGAAAGCTATTGCTAAATCAGGCCTGCAGCATCTGTCTACCCAGCCCTGTGCCTCTGCCTTGGCCAAGAGTGAGGACCGGGAGATCCGTTCCAGTGTGGACTGGAGTGTAAGTACTTGATGTCTCCAGCGCATCTATCTGTGCTGCACTTGATTAATCAGGCAGTGCTGTTTTGTTAGGGTATAGGGAACATATCCAGGTAATCACATGTCTCATCGATAGTGATTTTAAATGTGGAGAACTTAAAGCACTGTCAGATCTGCACCATAAAGATCAGCCTAAGTTATATTGATGTTATACTGTATCTCTTCTGTAGCTGGTCAGTTCAAATGATTGAACTCAGGTTGTCTGATGTTTCCTGTAGGAGAATGCTGTGTATGGAGAACACATCTGGTTTGAGACTAATGTCTCTGGGGACTTCTGTTATGTTGGAGAACAGCACTGCCTTGCCAAGACACTGGTGAGTGTGCTCTGCACGTATGACTTCTAATGTGTGTGTCCAGTTATTACCCAAGTGTTATTCATACTACCACCATATTTAGATTGGTAGTGCAATTTTATTTGACCAATACTGCCCAGGAATTACATAAGATTGAAACAAAAGTTGATGCACTAGATTCAAGATTAGATGAAACTTTATTGTCATTGTGAGTACAAGTACAAAGACAACAAAATGGAGTACAGACGGTTAGAGAGGTTAGAGATTCTAACCTCTAACCGTATCTCTTCTAGAGCTAGAGGAAGGATTAGTCAGGAAAGGAGAGCATGATTAAAGAGCCAGTTTGGAAACGGTTGGAACATGGGAGTGAAAGAGCTGAAGTGAGAAATTAAGTTAAGAGTATAAAAATGGTTTGGTGTGGCAAGAGGACAGGCCTGACCATGCCAGACTGAGATTCCCAGTTTTCCCACTTTCAAAATGAAATGATCTGGGGTTTTTTTGTTTTTTTTCTGTTTGTGTTTTCATTTGTCTGTTGTTTGGTCATAAAGATAAGTGTGTCACTCTGTTGGAGGAAATGACATGAGGTGTGATCATGGCAAGATTCAGAATATGGCACATGCAATTTATTGAGTAGCCTGAGGCTTAAAGCTAGTGACCCAACATATTATGATGTACAGTGCTGTACCTGCAAGCTATAAACCCTTTTCAGCAGGATGGAGCTGCCAGAACGGATAGTGAGAATAATATGTTTATACCTTCCTCTTTCTCTCCCACAGCAAAAATCTGTCATGCGAAAAAAATGTGCGGCCTGCAAGATAGTGGTTCATACCATCTGCATCGAGCAGCTGGAGAAGGTAACGGGCCTGCTTTGTTCTCACAAGCTAGAAAATATACTGAAGGAACTGGAACCCAGAGGCATAGAATGCACTGGTGTTCTGTTCCACCCAAGCTGTGTCTCACCTTGCTGTTCCATCTTCAGTTGTCGCAAACAGAGGCCCAACTGCTGGGTCAGTGGCTGGATAAGCTGCCCCACAAAGACCAAGCTTTCCGAGTGAGACCCTCATCAGAACACCGTGCCCTCCCCAATCCACAGTCCTAGCCGTCTATTTGGGATACGAATCTGTGCTCTGATCATAGGAGAGACCTCGGGGGAATTTTCTGGCTTGTCGCTATAAGATCACTGCTTTGTTAGAATCTAAGCATGGAATATGAAACCACCGGCATGCATTTGGCCATGAATGTGTACATTCATGATATGGGTGTTCTTTCAGGCATTTCATTTTCTTGAGATCTTTAGCCTTTGATCTTGGTCAACTTTGGAACTTTGGGCCTAACTGCCAGAGAATTTCCTTTGGGCTCCCTCATACAGTTGCCTCTCTGCTCATCTCTCTTACTTTCTCAATCTGTATTGGCTTTGATTAGCACTTTGGTCTTAAGCGAAATGTGTGATAAGCAGGGTATGAATGACAGGGCTTTGGCTTCTGGTTTTGGTGCTCCACTCTGTAAAAACTACTAACCTTTCATAGCAGAGAGTGTTGTCCACTCTTTCCATAATATATATACATGTATATATATATGTAGTATTAGCTAATGTAGGTGGATTGCTAGGTGACATGAATTCTTAAGCCCAATCAATCTCCCAATGATCTGAACACAGAAGACCTCTCTGTCAAAACTGAAACTATAAATACTGTAGGCTTGAATGCTCTGTGTACCCTTAACTGTACAACTAAACAAAAACAATAATTACAAGTGCTCATAAAATAGTTTTTTGGTGCCATGCATGGCAGTGTAGGTCCTGAGGTTAATGTAGAGGTTGTTTTTTTAATCTATCAATTTTTACCTCAGACTCTTGATCTCTTTCTCTAAAGCAACACTACAGAGTTTTTTGTACATTAAAATAATGTTTCCAAAATAATTTTAGTGGTTCATCAACTCGTAACAGGGTGAATGACACTTCTGCATTGGCGTTGCAGCCCTTTATCGGCTTTAACCGCACTACGTACTGTAAGTTCACCAGATCAGGTAGCGGATCTAGTTTGATGGAATAAGACATAAGAAACTACAATTGACTTGCTTCAATGTCTCAATACAGCACACTTTCATAAAAGCATGCAACATGCTCTACCTTGTCTGTGGACTGTGTCATTTGCTGGATAAGCAAATAGTGTGCGTGCGACAGAGGAAAAGTGCTTTCATGTTGCTTTAAGTTAACTGACATCTCACAGCAGATGTACCAAAAAGGTGTATGCACTAAAGTCATGCTGAGCAACCTTCTGCTCATTAAAATGGCATTGATGAATAGATATTTGACAAGAAAATATGTATCCCTGTGCAAGGTCTTGAGGTGGCGTACACATATTTGTAATTTCCATATTGTTGACGCCTAGAGGACTGGGAATGGTGATGTAAGTGGATCAACACCCTATGCGCTGTCAGGAATTCTCTAACAAGTCTTATACACTACTCACAAAAAGTCAGGGATTTTTGGCTTTCGGGTGAAATTTGTTCGCCTTTGTTTCAATAAATAGTTTGAGATGAGGAAATCACCATGGCATGATTCTACTCAAATGGCCTACTTTTATGATATATGCCACTGTAGCTTGAACTTTTTACATTTTTCATAAATTTTGCCCGAAAGCCAGATATCCCTATTTTTTTGTTAGTTTTGTATCTGCACTGCAGTTAAATATTTAAAGATCAGATTGCTTCTCTGATTATTCTCGGAGTTCTATCATATTGGATTTTCACAGCTCGGGTGCACCTTTTGCAGAATACCTGAAGGAATTATGCCAAATCAATCAGATCATTAGACCTCAGGGTCGAGCCCATTACGATATACTATGCAGTGTGAATCTGGAGATGAGGAGAGATTAGATTAGTTCGTAATACTGTTTCCCACCTAGTTTGCCATGTTTGTTAGTTTGTTTATTAATCTTTGTGAATGATTTTTTCTGAGATGGTGTTTAATCACGTTGGGATCCCTTCTTGTGCAGGTAGATCCGTATTAACCCACTCTGACCTCAACCTGTGGCTTTTGGGTCATTAGCTCTGTGGCTACTCACTGTTTTCGGCTCATGGGATTGAAAAAATGCTTTCTTACCAAAACTGTGATTACAATTAAGCTAATGACATGGAAGTGCAATCACCTTAAACATGTGTTGTTCTCTATCATCTTCAGATTAATTTTAGATGTAAACCATCATTCAGGGAATCAGGATCCAGAAATATTCGGGAAGTGAGTACACACACGCGTTTATTGGTATTGTGGACTGTCCTGTGCCTATTTCTAAATCACCCTTCATGTTGTTTTGAAACATGCTCCATTGATCCTTTTCCTGGACACGTCCTCCCCTCCTCCGCTTTGTTTACCATGCTGTCTCTCCTCTCTTCCTTCCTCTCTTCCATGTGCCCTCTCCCCTGTGTGACCTTTGACCTTACCTTTCCGCCTTGCTCTGGTTAGCCACCCTGGCGCCGCAGGGCCTTCAGAAGGCCTCGGGCTTTGCTAAGGCACAGTGCTGTGCCTAAACTCAAGGCAACTGCATTTGTAGCCAATCAGAAGGTACCACCCTGTCCTCTATACCCCATTAGGGAAAAGAAAGGGGGGGGGGGGGTTATGTTTGCCTACCAACAATTCACACCCACAAATATCCATGATTCCCTCTGATCACTTTGCCTTAACTTAACTTATATTATTAAGGTCATTAATATTAATATTAATATTTCTTATGTATAGTATTCAGTTTTGTAGCTACTGTATGGCATCACAATTAAGTAATTCAACACATTTTTACATTCACTTCAGCTCCTCATGTGGTAAAAAATCAGATGTTTCAACAGTTCAGTAATTGATGAATTAATTCCAATGTGTGCAGATATATTATATAGCAGGGTATTTGTTGTACTTTTCCATATACTTCCATATCCATACACATGTAACTGAAGAAGCTGATCCTGGCATGCTGAATGTTCTTGTCTCTAGCACCCTCTGCTGTACTGAAGTCTGCACTACTCCTCTAAACTTTACACTCGAATCTCTCAGCTCTATATTACTATATATTCGTTTTACATTTCTGTTTTAAAGCGACTCTCTCTCTCTCTTTACCTTTAATCTTTGAAGAGGTACAACTCAGTTGTGCTTTAGTGGTTTGGAAAATAATAATAATATTTCCTTTTGTTGTAGTTATCTCAATAAACCACAAACCTTTACAGAGTAAAGGACTGTAACATCTTTAGGTATATATTTTGAGGGCATTAGGTTAAGAGATGTGCAGTGGTGGTGAAGATGTCTGTCATGTTCTTTGAAAATGAGTATTGACACAACAGGTTCATGTTTCCACTACAGCCTTCAATAGTGCGACATCACTGGGTCCACAGGCGTCGACAGGATGGGAAGTGTCGACAATGTGGGAAGGCGAGTTCTCAACCCATATTCAGTGTTTTGTGTTCAGGGCAGAATTTTGACCTATCTGTCATTCAGGGAACTTTCCCTTCATGCTGTATAATAATTTCCTACAGGGTTTCCAGCAGAAGTTTGCATTTCATAGCAAAGAGATTGTGGCCATCAGCTGTTCCTGGTGTAAGCAGGCAGTAAGTACCCATTCAGTACAACTCTGCTGTTTATTTAATGGGTATGGTGTATAAATAATTATGCCTGATCTGGTTAAATAAAGAGATAATAGCAGCAATTACTGATTTTCCAATAGGAAGCAAATACCAGTATACAGTACAATGCAATCTCAAGATGCTTATGCCATCACCACTTGGGTACACTATTATGTGCTGAAGTGGTTCCTAAATGTTACTGTTGTTGTTTCTGGGCTGATTAGTTGTGAATTATATGTACAAGTTAGCAAATAAGTAATTAGATGTAATTTTATTTTAAGGCATTTTTAAAAAAATAAATGATTTGATCCCATTGGGTAGGCTTTGACATCAATATGAGACTGCATATATGCTGCTGTAGTTTATGTATGCAAATGTAATGCAAAATTGGTTTCAGTTGAGCCAATTTCTTCCCATCACTACTTGTAATGCTCACACTGTTTGTTCTCCCCCACGCCTCCCTGTAGTACCACAATAAGGTGACCTGCTTCATGCTGCAACAGATTGAAGAAGCCTGTTCTCTGGGTGCGCACGCTGCAGTCATTGTGCCCCCCACATGGGTCATTCGTGTACGCAGACCTCAGGTACAGTCCAACAACCGCTCACGTGCCAGGCATTCATTTGTGCTTTGCCTCCACATGCATCCCAATTGACACATTCTATACTTCAAACTGATGTTGCATAAGATCTAGCACTAAAACTACCCTAAAGAGTTGCAGAAGTTCCTATTAGGGCTGTGACAAAGTATCGATATGACAATATATTATACAACTTCTTTTTGCAATACGTTAATAATATCATTATTATAATGAAAACATGTAAAAAATGTAAGTAAACTCATCCACCAATTTGACTCAAGAGTCACTACCTCATGTATCCTCTAAACACACTATACACATTTAGGCACTAAGCAAAACGAAATGCTCTTCGTACACTGTTTCAAGACGTGTTTCAAGAGATGATGTGATGAACCTGTCTGACACACTCACATGGACTGCACATTTGAGTCGCCATGGCAAACACCCTGTAAAATGAATGTCACATGAATTGTAATCTCTGATATTCCCATCACTGTGTAAGGTTGCAGTCTACAGATTCAGACGACTACGACCCAATCCCAATTCTCTGTTTTCCCCCTTTCCCTTCCCCCTTCCCCTTAGTTTTGCATGTTTATGTGAGAGGAAGGGGAAGGCAATCCCAATTTTCTTTTGGATCAAGGGCTGGAGCTAAGGGGAAGGGGTAGCCTATACCCCCTTAGAAGTGTGAATGTCTGGGAGCTTGCTTGAAGGCTTTAGGCTTTAGGCTACTTGTCAGACAGGAAATGTCTATCAATTAGGGCTGTAAGTGTTGATGCAATTAAGGACTAAGCATAATACATTTATCACATTAATCGTGCCACCAAAGATTTTTACACAGTTACTACTTCTGTTATCAACGATCCTCTTGGGCTGCTACGTTTTTGATACTTTGATGCACGTTTCTTGTCATTAAACTGCCCCAGACACTTCCTTCCTGACACGTTCTGAACTCCCGGCTGAATGCCACCAGCGGCAACACAAGCGCAGTGTACTCCGTTTTTGACATTCAACTGCATTACATCGTTCTCAATGCCACTCTGCAAACCAGCATCACACTTAGCCGCTAGCGCTGTGTAAACTACAATTCAGTTGTATTTTGCTGCCACCGCTCAACAGAATCTGTTTTTTTATCCAGTTTTTGCCAGTTCAAAACGTTGGTGCTGATGTGGTTGCAAGTGACAGTGCACTCATGTTGGTGCCGGTGTTTTGCTCAGTCAACATGGAATTAAAATATCAAGTTTAAGATATAGCCTAATCTACGAGCTAAACCTTGTTTACACTCCTACACAGTTACACGTGAACTGAACAGCCCTACTATCATTGTGTGCTATTGTTTATTGAAATGTCTGCATGAATGCAAGTTCCAGAAAATGCAAATGTCGTTTTCTCCCACCTCCTCTATCTGCTCAGCCAGGCGTTCCCCACATCTGGCCTTTAATGATGTGTGCTCTTGCTCTACGTTGCCAGTGGTCCTCAGTGGGATCCTGCAGATGATGTTGCTCCTGCCCTCTTCTCATTCAGGGCTGGCAGTGCTCTCATGTGCTGCTGCTCCTCCTCTTGTTCAGATACTCAGTGGTCTGGTTTAGAAAGCCACCAGGCCTCGGCCTTCTCTTCTGCTCTTTCCGTCTCATCTGCAGAAATCACAGTGTCACTCTTTCCCTCCGTGTTCTTTTCTGTTCCTTCCTTCTCATCTTCAGAAATCACAGTGTCACTCTTTCCCTCCGTGTTCTTTTCTGTTCCTTCCTTCTCATCTTCAGAAATCACAGTGTCACTCTTTCCCTCCATGTTCTCTTCTGTTCTTTCCTTCTCATCTTCAGAAATCACAGTGTCACTCTTTCCCTCCGTGTTCTCTTCTGTTCTTTCCTTCTCATCTTCAGAAATCACAGTGTCACTCCTTCCCTCCGTGTTCTCTGCTTGGAGCCCTGCTTGAATTATTCAGTTGTTCTGAAGATGAACACTCCTCATCGGGTCACTGTCTTTATCACTATCAAGTTGTTTAATCCACCCCATATGTTGAAAATATGAATGAAAGTGTTTTGATTCGTCTGTGCATCATTTGTGCACGATTGTGCAAGCAAAACTTTAAAAAAAATTGTGACCTGGGGTCACCTAGCACCCCATCAACATCCAATTGTGCAGACAAAATAGACGTCTGTGCACTATTGAGTCTTGCTTTAATAGACGTCTGTGCACTATTGTGCGTAATTTATTGTGTCTTGCTTTAAGCGTTATCTCCTGGTGAGTGACGTCACCCACCATACCCTTCACATACTAAGAGTTTGGCATGCTTAATGTCAGTTATTAGCTGTTACCTAATTAGCTGGTTTCATTGAGCTCAATGCAATTCAAACCAGCTAATTAGCTAACAGCTAATAACTGTCATTAAGCATGCCAAACTCTTAGTATGTGAAGGGTATGGTGTTGATGTGGGGTTATTTTAATTCCAAAGGCCAAGGGGGATTTTATCAGGGTGCATAGTGTCCTGGATCCATTAAATAACTGGCCTTTAAAAATATAAATAAAAATCCTCTATGGGAATTTAACATGGGCGTTCCAATACTTATGACCCTCTATATTTTAAGGAAAACATTTATTTATTTACAATACATTATTCATTCACAATGAAAATTGATTATTGAATTGAATTATTGAATATTTCCTCATTGTTTCATTTAAGGCATTAAGATCAATCTCCAAAAGATGATTTTATACTTAACTTTAAGCATGTTTTCCAATACTTTTGGAGGGCACTGTTTATTGGACTGTGTTACTTCTTAGTCAGTAGATGGCAGCAGAGAGCCCTTTGCATTCAATCCTGCTGATTTCGAATGACATGGATGGGTGTTCTGATACAGCTGTGTGTTGCTTTTTGTCTGTGCCTTTCTGCAGTCATCACTTAAATCTAGTAAAAAGAAGAAACGGACCTCATTCAAACGCAAATCCAGCAAGAAGGGAGCTGAGGTAAGGACTCACTGCTCTCTAGATCAATACGAGTAGGTCTGCACTACATTTGCTAGTGGCCAGTCAGAGGGTGCACGCTGTACTGTAGAGACTTGTCATCTCAAGTGGCCTGGCGGCATCCAGCGGCCCTTTGTAGCCTGTAATTGCATTTACTCCGTCTCACAAGTCAATACTGAAGCCGTATTGAGCGGCTCTCATGATGCTAATGACTGTCCTCGCTCATAAAATACTTCAAATGTACCTGTGGGGATCTCTTAAGAACTACTGTGTTTACACACACACACACACACACACACACACACACACACACACGTGTGTGTATTTCAATAAATGCTCTGTGCTTTTAAACAATCTTCCATTTTCTTTCCTGCTAGGAGGCTCGCTGGAAGCCTTTCATTGTCAGGCCCATCCCCTCCCAGCTAATGAAGCCCGTGCTCGTGTTCGTCAACCCTAAGAGTGGGGGCAATCAGGTGAGAAGGAACCTCAGCTGCCTTCAGCTTAGTTAGCAGGAATTGGTTTAAGGAGAATTCTTGTGATTTTTCACATACAGTAGATCTCCGTTTCTCATTTCTCATGAGCCCCCATGCTCATGGCCCCAGAGTGGATAAGAATAGGCTATCTACCGGTACCCTCTATCTTTGAAAACGTCCACAGCAGTCCCTAAGCAATTCAGAAATAGTCTGTTCACTATGAGATTGACATGATCAAGGCTGCAAGATTCATCCATTTTTATTTTCCAGGGAGCCAAAATCATCCAGTCTTTCATGTGGTACCTCAATCCCAGACAAGTGTTTGACCTCAGCCAAGGAGGGCCAAAGGATGGGTATGCCTTGACTTGGACACTAAAAGTTTATGCACAGTTTGCAGGTGCTTGTTTATGTGAATTCACTTTTGCTCTCTCTGTCTTTCTTAGCTTAGAAATGTATCGCAAAGTCCACAACCTGCGGATTTTAGCCTGTGGGGGTGATGGAACAGTAAGTCCGTGTTTTTTTGTGCATACACTACATGCTATTTCATACATGTGTGATGTGGTTGTTGTGTTTAGTAGTGCGTCACTGTACATTGTTGTTATGATAACAGCCTACAACTGTTGTGCATTCTATGGATGAAACTGCTTGATTTCACACAATCTACTACCTGTCCTTAATATGATAATCTGATGTACAAAATAACAAATGATAGGCTACATAAGACAAATGATACCGGACGGATGATAAACGGAATGATAAAATAAATAAGTAATAAGACATTTTTTTTTAAATAAAAAAATCCAAGTTAACTACAGTAATCTTGGTATCATGTTTTGCATGTTTATTTAGGCTGTATGGAAAACCAATGGGCATACAGTAGTAGCCTATAACATTCTGTCATCCTGAGAATATTTGTTTTCCATCCTACAGTTTGGGAATAATATATGCTTCCAGATATGATCATCCAAATATGGCCTCCTGGATTGGTAAAAATGGGGGAAAAGGGAAAAAGCTGAAATGTTGAAAATAAAATAAATAGTTACGGGCTTTAGTTTTGGGACCCAAACTTTACACGAGGAAACTGAGCAAAATAGAGACTGTGCTGGAACCACTTTCCTTAATTGGGTCTGATTTCAAATGGGATGAGCCACACAGAGGACATGCAGGTGTTACGGATATACAGTGCAGTGTGCTCCTGAGATATCTACTGTATCTAGGTGTCATAAACACAATAAACATCCTAAACATCAAAATAGAACAAACAGTTAACATTGATGGCACATCTTCTATGAACCCCTTTATGCAGTTTGCACCAGCTTCAACTCGTGCTGTAGAGTGAGGTCTTGTACCTCATCAACATTTAGTTGATCTGCCATTAGTAGGTTGCCATGACTATTCTTCCTCTAACAGTCACTGAAGAGGGATGATTAGATTGTTTAAAGGAACACGCCAACTTTTGGGGAAATTGATTTACCGTAAGAACTCGATTAGAGGCCCAGTCCCAATTAGAACCAGGCCCCTTTTGCTGGCCTAGTGGGCTACAGGCTTGGATAAGTAAAGGCAGGTCTCAATTAAAAGCCTGCTCTGGTTTTTATGGGTGTCTTTTGGTTGCATAAAGCCTCTTAAAGCGCACTAGATTGTCCACTTCCAGTTCTGTATTGTTTACATCACACACACTTTAGGGTTCCTAAAGTTAAACTTCTCTCAATATGGATGTGCTATATGCACAGTTGCCTACTCCTATCCCCAATATAAGCAGGTTGTGTTCGGAGAGCAAATAAAAGCTTGGGCTATTAGGCCAAATCAAGTTGTTATGAAAGTGGGTTACACCAGATAGCCCCTTTTAGCCAATTCCATGAATAAGTTAGTCTACCAATGTAAGACTATAAAGCGCTAAATGTGCTTATAGGGTAGAGCAGCATGGACATCTTGCAATGGTGATGCATTGGCTAATAACGATAATGATGAATCGGCTAATATCCTATCCTGATGGGTTGGATAATCCAGTTGACAACAAATATTGGGCCACTCCATAACATAGAACCCTCCAAGGAATTGTAGCCATCAAGATAAAGTGTAGTTCCCCCTACTGTGTAAAAATAGTGTAACTGCAATGGTCGGTTATGGAGTTATTTTCACCAATTTAGTCTCTTTCTTTATGGACCGTATGACATGTGAAAATAGTATATGGTGTTGTGCCATCTGCTTGATCCATGTCCAAATCAGCTGTAGCTATCAGCAGTCTTATTGTTCGGGGTCCAAGCAGAGAAGTTGGCATAAGCTTGGTAAATAGGACGCCTCGCCGTTGTTATTAGCTCACCACTACTCGTGGGGGAGATGCAAAAGCACATTAATGTTTAGGCTCATAGGGCTCTACAGGTATATGGAATTTTGGAAAATTAATAATTTACTCCGATGCTTATTTCCACATGCCAATTTGTTAAAAAAAAAAAAAATGCAAATTGAGGTGTAATGGCCACTTCGTATAGCTACTTGTCCACATTGCGACCTGGAGCATGCATCATCTTTGATACCTGAACACCGTGTTGTACATTGTCCCTTACATAAAACATCACAGCAACGGACACAAGTCGTTACTTCAAGTTTACAAGGGCTCATAGTGGCATTGTAAGGCTTTATGGTTGAGTCCTTGTTCTGTATGAGCAGTTATTACCACCTATGGAAATTATTATGGGACATTATATGAATAGCCTACTTTATAAGCTTCATTGTCATGATTGTGTTTATAAAAGTTGTTCTTATCTGTTACTCTGTTACTTTGTAATGACAATGAAAAAATGGGTAAGATGTTCAAGACCGATATACTGTAGATATAGATTTTGGTAATGGGGTTGTTGATTTCTTTCTGTTTGTCTTTTCTTTCTTTCTTTCTTTCTTTCTTTTCTTCTTTCTTTTCTTCTCTCTGTCCTTCTCTGCATGTATTTCTCTCTTCCCTTGCTTGCGCATTATAGGTGGGATGGATACTGTCTACCCTGGACCAGCTAAATTTGAATCCTCAGCCTGCCGTGGCTGTTCTTCCTCTTGGCACGGGAAATGACCTGGCCAGGACACTTAACTGGGGAGGGGTATGTGTAATTACGCTTCACTACTGGAGTCCATTCTCATTCATTTTGCCTAATGCCCATCTCATTTTCCCTAAGGTAGTTTTTAGGTCTTTTTAATTGTAATCAAATGGACATTGATTTTCATCTTTCTAGAGATCATATTACACTTTTCACATATCATATTTCTTTTTACTGTTTTGATGCACTGTACTCTGCCAGAGTTAATCAACTATCGGATCATAATTGTCACATTTTTATAATTGCATATGGCTTCAAATTGTTCAAATCAGCGGTGTAAAGTTAAAGGTTTGGTTCTCTTGTGCTGTGCACAGGGCTATACGGATGAACCCGTGTCCAAGATCTTATCTCACGTGGAAGATGGGAACATTGTCCAGCTGGACCGCTGGAACCTCATGGTGGAGCCCAATGTGGAGGCTGCAGGAGAGGAGAAAGATGACCAGCAGACTGATAAAGTAAGCTCCCTTTAGCCACTTCCATGAATTATGCTTTAGGTATTTTACTTTAAGTTAGTCTACCAATGTAAGACTATAAAGCGCTAAGTGTGCAAAGTGCTTGTAGGGTAGAGCAGCATGGACATCTTGCAATGGTGATGCATCGGCTAATAACGATAATGATGAATCGGCTAATATCCTATCCTGATGGGTTGGATAATCCAGTTGGCAACAAATATTGGGCCACTCCATAACATGGAACTCTCCAAGGAATTGTAGCCATCAAGATAAAGGAATGTGCTGTATGCTAGTATAAGGGTACACTTAAAACCATGATTCAGACCATTATTTGTTTCTACAGTAAACAAACAACAAATAATAAGACAAATAATGGTCTTGGTTTGAAACAGAAACACTGAGGATTTACTAACAAAGGAAAAATATTTATCTGTTTCAATAATTGTTATTATATGTTGCACTATTCTCAATAATATGATTATTTGCGCAGTCTAAATTAGGTAACACTTGAATTTAGACAGCACTGTCACATATTAGCATTAATACATAATATGTGTAGAGTGCTCAATAAGGTCCGTATTAAGCGTCATATTGTTAAAGGGACACTTCACCGATTAGCATTAAACATGTTACTGGCGTCATATTCAAAATGAGTGTATATTTTTCATGAAGTAGACAAATAGGTTTCAACATTTGATATGTTGAAACCTTTGATATGGCTATAGCCTGGCTAGCGCCTACCACTTCTCAAATGAGACGTGGTCTGGCAACCAAACATTAATTTTCTCATATTTGAAAAAAATGCCCAGATCCGTTCATTGGGCGCCACGGATGTCTATCAAATGCGTCTGTGCATAGCTCATCATCGTCTTGCTTTCCACCCTGTTCTGTGATTGGTCCCCTATCTCAGGCAAAAATGAATGAAATCTCGTGCAAAGGCAGCATGGAAACACCCAGGCTATATTGGCTACTGTATGTCCTTTTGGCAAATGTGGGTTTACCAGACAATCACATTCTGATTTTATTGACATTTTACACAATGTCGCCACTTTTTTGGAAACAGGATTGTAATAAAAGTAACTGAATGAAATAAATAGCTGATAAAATAATTATTTTATCTGACCTTTTAATGGTATGGGTTATTTCCTGTATTTTCTTCTTTGCCCGGCACTATCAAGTGACTTTTCTGCATCCTGTGTACAAAAAATGAATGAGAAAATGGATTAAATGGAGTTATGTCAATTCTCAGGCTAATATCTAATGTGAGGACAAGCGCGTACACAAATGATCATGCATATACTGTATAGCCTCTCTCACTCAGCTTGGCTGAAGAGTGCCATTTTCTGTTGCCTGGCAACTGTAGATGCCAAGGCTATTGACTGGAACTTTTGTAGGCAGTGGAGGATGAACAAACAAAAATCATCAACCATGAACAGTGTTGTGTCTTTAAGCTTAGTGTAGTTGTAGTGGAACTGTTGTTATAAAACTGTAACTGTGATTACAGCACATTATAACAGTTGTGATTGTGGCATTGGTAATGAATATACCATTGACTGTGGTTACCTAGCCATAATCTGTGGATATAAGCAGGGCCGTGGGTATATCCTCTACCAACCCCACTCTCACTCGTACCATGTTGTTTAATATGAGCTTAAAGGGATATTCCGCCATTTTTGGAAATACGCTCATTTTCCACCTCCCCTCGAGCAAAACAATCGATATTTACCTTGTTCCCGTTCATCCAGCCATTCTGTGAGTCTGACGATACAACTTTTAGCTTCAGCCTAGCATAGATCACTGAATCGGATTAGACCATTAGCTTCTCGCCTGCTAGCTTCATGTTTAAAAGTGACTAAGATTTCTGATAATTTTCCCATTTAAAACGCGTCTCCTCTCAAGTTAGAAAGTGCAATAAGACCAACTGAAAATGAAACCTGGCGTTTTTCTAGGCTGATTCGACATGGAACTACACTCTCATCTGGCGTAATAATCAAGGCAACTTGCAAACGTACCATAGGCGCAGTGATATCGTACGCAGCATCTGAAAATAGTCCCCATAGACATCAAGCAGTAGTAGTGCCAGTAGCTGCAAGTTGCCTTGATTATTACGCCAGATGAGAATGTAGTTCCATGTCAAATCAGCCTAGAAAAACGGCAGGGTTCATTTTCAGTTGGTCTTATTGCACTTTCTAACTTGAGAGGACACACGTTTTAAATGGGAAAATTACCAGAAATATTAGTCACTTTTAAACATGAAGCTAGCAGGCGAGAAGCTAATGGTCTAATCCGATTCAATGATCTATGCTAGGCTGAAGCTAAAAGTTGTATCGCCAGACTCACAGAATGGCTGGATGAACGGGAACAAGGTAAATATCGATTGTTTTGCTCGAGGGAAGGTGGAAAATGAGCGTATTTCCAAAAATGGCGGAATATCCCTTTAATAATCTGTGGATGTAGGCAGAGCCGTGGGTATATCCTCCACCAACCCCACTCTCACTCGGGCCATGTTGTTTAATATGAACTTATCTGCTCATGTTCTGATAGCTTGGCAGGATTTTAAGCTTATTTCTGTGTATCATATAGGTGGAACGTTTGCATGTAAGACTCTAAGAGAAGACAGGCAGAGCATCCATAACGTCCAGTATCCCCCCAGGTGCCATTAGGCCCAGATGTCAACAGGGAATGCTTTTCAGTAGCTCCTTACAGCAGGCCTATTGTTCCAGAGGTTGTGGTGTCCTGCTATCTCTGTTGAGTGACCGCACCAGATGAGATAGCCCAGCAGGTCAGAGGGAGGCCAATTAAACCCGTATGACGGCATAACGGCCCGTCTCCGCTCTGGAACATTACGTGGGTTTGTTGGGTGCATGTTCTTTGTGTTGGATCTATAGGGGAGAGACGGTTAGAAAGAACAGGAGAGAGAAGAGTTACTCTTCCAAGAGGCCCTCTTCCCATTTAAAAATGTCCAGTTGGTGATTGATGTTTCGTAATTCAGTTGATGCAAGGTCCAGTGGGCCATAAAGTAGACATTTCAACCCTCTTGCTCCTGTCCCACTAGTCCTTAGGCCATGCATGAGTGGATGTGTGTCGGGCACTCATCGGATAGAGGCGAGTGATGGCTGCAGTGATGCCCACTGACATGTAATTGACTTGTTGTCTGACCTGCTGTTAATAACGGCTTTCCCCAACAGAGTGTGCTAGCCCTGCTGAGAGCCCAAGACTGATTTAGTACAGGACCTGAAGCCACCATCCTGGTTCAGAGAGATCGAAGGAACATTCAGACAGTTCTATTGCTGGATTATTCAGGGAGCAATCAGTCTTGCACTGCAGATATTCATCTAATCATGTGTTTTATTCAATCAGCGTGAAAGCAGGAGCTCTGTGTTGGCCAGGCTTGTGTTTAGTGCTGTAAGAGATCATCCTGTTTTTGTATCCCAACTGCTCACAGTCTTCTAACGTATTCAACAGCTTCCCCTGGACGTGTTCAACAACTACTTCAGCCTTGTGTTTAGTGCTGTAAGAGATATATATATATTCTATTCTATTATATTCTATTCTGTATTCCACAGCTTCCCCTGGATGTGTTCAACAACTACTTCAGCCTCGGCTTTGACGCTCATGTGACATTAGAGTTCCATGAATCTCGAGGTTGGTCACCTAATAAGAAATGCTAGTATTTTCTATTTGAGTGTGTGCATTCAGTTAAGACCATATGATAGTGTGTAACACAAGACATGTCTCCCCTCTGTCCATATCTTAGAAGCCAACCCTGAGAAATTTAACAGCCGTTTCCGTAACAAGATGTTCTATGCCGGGGTGAGTGTGGCAATGCAAGAGGAACACAAACAATCGCACAACATTCTTATAGAGATGATTAATGTAGTATTTTCGAATGTAGTGATGGTTGTATTCTCTCCCAAATGATTTGCTTCTCTCTGTTAGACTGCGTTCTCAGACTTCCTCATGGGTAGCTCTAAAGATCTGGCCAAGCACATCAAGGTTGTGGTAAGTCTTACTGATGTGGCAGAGTCACACTTGAGCTAACTCTTCAATGTAATGTTTGTTTTTAAAAAAAAAAAGCAAATTCTATAGTTGAAGCTCAAATTTGCCAAACTGGTTCAAGACATGTTCCCCTGTGTTCTCCTTCCCTCCCTGCATGTCTAGTGTGATGGCACGGACCTCACCTCAAAAGTGCAGGAGTTGAAACTGCAATGCCTCGTGTTCCTGAACATCCCACGGTAAGTCCTTTATACTGTAGGTTGTCCTCCAAAAGGCAAGCTGTCCTTTTGGACCTCTATGTGTTTCATACAGTACTGTGTGTGTGTGTGTGTGTGTGTGTGTGTGTGTGTGTGTGTGTAGGTACTGTGCTGGCACTATGCCCTGGGGGAATCCCAGTGAGCACCACGACTTTGAGCCCCAACGGCATGATGACGGTTGTATTGAGGTGATCGGCTTCACCATGACTTCACTGGTAGGTCTTTATGTGCTGGATGACCTTCATTCCAGACCTCTCTGATGGATCTTTCTTCATTCTGTTTCTTTGCAAAGAAAATGTATCTATGCATCTGTGATGGCATCATTGTATTGGTCAATCAGCCATGTTGAAGTTCTAGGATGGCGTGTGGAAGTTCCATTGCTTCATGTAGTGGTTTTCATTTATGCCACATATGTATGTATGTGGTATCTTTAGATATAATGTATGATAGTTTGGTTTCCCTATGTCTGCATCAGCTAGGGCTAAAGCCTATGCTGCCAGCATCTTAATATCCCCTGTTCAGTGAGCCTGTGCTGACTCTTGTACCCCATGCGGGTCTGATCTCTGCAGGCCACACTGCAGGTCGGAGGTCATGGCGAGAGGTTGAACCAGTGCAGAGAGGTCACCTTGACCACGTACAAGTCCATCCCCATGCAGGTGGACGGGGAGCCCTGCAAGCTGGCGCCCTCCACCATTCACATCTCCCTGAGAAACCAGGCCAACATGGTACAGAAGACCAAGAGAAGGACCTCTATCCCACTGCTCAACGAGTGAGTTATTATTGCATATCTCCCTAAGAAACCAAACATGGTACGGAAGACCAAAAGAAGGACCTCTATCCCACTACTCAACGAGTGAGTTATTATTGCATGCAAAGACACACGTGTAGGCCCATGAGCATAACATGGTACTGAAGACCAAGAGAAGGACCTCTATCCCACTACTCAACGAGTGAGTTATTATTGCATGCAGAGACACACGTGTAGGCTCATGAGCATAACAAGGTACTGAAGACCAAGAGAAGGACCTCTATCCCACTACTCAACGAGTGAGTTATTATTGCATACAGAGACACAAGTGTAGGCTCAGCACACATATAGCATTAAATATAGATATCTTATCCACCCACCCACCCAAGCAACACATTTCTGTGTTAAAATATACAACTACTCATTGCTTCATCAGTGAGCAGTGTTATTTGTTATTGTCTTCATCATGTTCCACTTGGTGAGGCAGGCTGGGTGTTTTGACAGTTCTAGAAAGAAGCCTACATCAGAAATGCTGTTTCAAACTCTCCCCGAGAGCAAAGCTAGAGTCTCCAGGTGGCCACTTGGCAGCTGCAGGCAGGTTTGAAGCAGCTGACAGCTCTGCCTTGTCTTCCTTTGACTAACAGGAGAATAGAGCATTGGTTGTCATCCAGTGAGATGTCAAATCCCCAGTGAGGCAGAAATCCAAGAAATCCCATCAGCACAGTGTATGGGTGAAGCTTGCAGTTGGCCCTTGTTTAGTTGTTTGTCTCTTTGATGCTCGCCAAAGCAGAGTTGAGGTCATCAGGTGACAGAGAAAAGAGATAAATGAGCAATCATGTATCCCATAATCCCTTTAGAAGCCAGCTATAAGCTGTGCTTATGGGGTTGAATGCAAATCCAGATCCTGGTTGATTTATGCACACCTTGATAATGTGCTATGAAAGCACTTTGGTGTGTTGTTACACAGATGACCTTTAACCTTGCCCTTCCACTGGATCAACAAGGAATTGTTTGCATGACAGCATGCATTTAATTTATAAACACTTACCTCCCATTTGATGGATGCCAAACCTTCACTTGTTCTTTCTAAAGCAAGGGGTAACATGAGGAAGTGATCGTGAGGGACCCTCTGGATGAGCCAAGATTGGATGTCACTGCCGTAAATTAATAGAGATGAATTCTGTTATGCTTTGATGTGGATATTGATATCATTTTCATACAAGGTCATCTTACCATTTGCCACTTTATGATTGAAGAGGTACATAGATGTGCATGACTGACATCTTTGACCTGATGGGATGTATTGAAGTTTACCAGACACAAAAATAGAAATTCTGAATATATGGCTGCTGAATAAAGGTTAAAAATACATGCAGTGTAGCAAAACCAGATTTTCAAAGTTATTCTATTTAATTTTTGAAGAATTGCGTTATGTTACCATATGTTTACCTACAGTACATACCCTATGCGCTTACACGTTCATAATGAGGAACATTAGCAAACTCCTAAACTGGAAAAAAAGAATATTGTTGAAGTTGAACAGGCCATGTTTGCTGTGAAAGAAATTAAATTATAGTTTTACAATGTGATCACATAATACATCTTGACTAATTATATGCTTGGATGGCTCCTTGAAGGGTCAAGGAATCGACACAGATCTGCCATTACAAATCCTCAATTATAAAGTAGAAGATGGAATTGAAGACAAATTTAATTACTATGGTAACAACACAGTCATTTAGCAGAGAGGATGTCATGTCATGTACAGTAGACCTCTAAATGGACCCTCTTCCTTCTGGAGAGCAGCGATAAGGCGGGGATAATATTCCATGACAGAAAATCCAAGGCATTTTTGCCCTTATTGGCGTGAAGAGGTAGAATATAACTTCAACAACCACATTCATTTATCACAGAAATGTAGAGATGACGACTACAATATCACAGTGTCATGTTTTCTAACCACAGTCACTAGGAAATAAGAAGTAAACGATGTTCCTGCTCTTGCTCTTCCTGAGGTTCAAAGCAGGTTGTGTGAGCCCGGCTCCACCGGTACAGCATCTCTGCTCATTTGGATCTCACGGACACACTGGCTTGGGTTCCCTGAGTGTTGCGTCTCTCAGCCAGGATGGCAGGCCAGTCAGCAGGAGAGGATGATAGTTTAGCAAAGATTGCAGTTGGAAGAATGTGTACATTTCAACAGCAAATGTATATATACATACAGTACATGTTTCCTGACTGCCACTATGGTTTATTATCAGTTTGTAAAGGTAATGCAAAGTAGGATGCAACATTGAGAATCTCTGATCAGTGGGATTGGTTAAGCTGGACCAATGATGTGTTTAATACATTCTAAGCCCATCCCGATGCTAAGGTTGGAATCATGTTCCAATGGACAGTACCTAGACTCAAACTGAAGCAAAATGAGTGAGTCTGATCAAATCAGGCTCTATGGTTTTCTAAGGTAAACCAGTTAAATGAATGTTCCGTCACCAAGGGTAGCTTTCTTTGCACCTCCCCTACAATGTTCATCTGTAACGTTTGCCTCACTGTGTGTCTATCCAGACAGTAGCCACAGATGGTCATCAGAGAGAGAGGGCCATGCTAGACCTGAATTGAGCATTTCATTATTATCAGTAGGCAAAACCCCAGTCATTCATTATGGAAGGAAATATCCCAGGTTGTACTGTTTAATTGAAAGTGATTCCTATCAGAGGAGTGAGGCATTTTGCAGGCTGTAGTCTATTTTATCATGGAGGATACAGTTTATAACAGAGAAAATGATATGGCTCAGCCCCAGTATTGTTATGCTGTTAACATGAGTTTTACTTTCCGTCTCGCCCACGACAGCCAACAGGCTTTTCCAGAGAGGCTGCGGATACGTGTGAACCGCATCAGCATGCATGACTATGAGGCCCTGCACTATGACAAGGAGAAACTCAAAGAGGCTTGTAAGTATTTGGCTTTTTTACACAAAGCTTGCACAAAGATTTCTGAAAGCAAAACTTATTCAATTGCTACAGTGTCCATTAAAACAAGTTAAATAATACACATATTTTGATGATAGAGGTGCCATATGGAGCGATACACCTGGTCTATCCCTGAGTGTCTGACATTGGGTGGGACATAGACTGATAGCTCTATCTGTCAACTCCTTTTCAACCTGCAGGTGTATAATATTGACAAAACGGGTGCATTTCTGTTTAGCTCCAGCCAGCCATCAGGCACTAACGAGGAAACAGCTCGTTACTGCTGCTAATTGATGCCCAATGGACCCAGGCGCCCATATTCTTGCCAACTCTGCTGTTGACTTGGCATTGACACTCCGTTTTAGATTAAAAAAAAAAACCCTATAAGATTAGCAGGGCTTCCTGTCAGTCTCTCCCTGCAAACACGATCATAGATATTCAGAAATATCTATATACGTTACTCAATATCTGTTCCGAAATGTTGTGCTTATGCGCTAAAGAGTCTTTTCAGGCTTTTGCTCAAGGAGTTTCTTGGCTGCAAACATGTTTTGTTTGAGTGCCTCAGCTCTGGTGGCCTGCATCTGCTGTGCCGCGGGGAAGGAGTGTGTTGGACAAGTCCTCTGGGTAAAGCAGCATCTGAATGAGCCTCCACGCCTGCTCAGCCTGCTGGCCAAATGCATTTTCATTTCTGTTCTCGTGTTCTCAGTTGATGATTATATTTCTAGACTAATGTAATTGGATGCTACCTGCCATATTTATTCCCCCATACACTACACTAGGTGTCACCACATGCACAAATCATGCTGAGGAAACAAATCCACTAGCAAACGGCAACATGGAGGCTTTTAGATGAGAATTATTACTAGAAACGCAGATATTTTTCCATTTCACCTCAGTGAAATTAGGTAGTATATTTGCTCAGAAAAATGTCATATGTGTGATTTGTGTCAAGGTCTGACCCACACACCTTCTTACTGTATTGTACCCTTTTGCAGAGAAAGATATATGTAAACAGTGCAAAGCATTATGCAATATTACGAGCACCATTGCAGCACGGCATGGTGTGTTTGTGTCTTGCTTTAATCATTCCTGCCTGTAACATTCATTGTGGCTTTGAGTATGTCCCTCATGATACGCTTGCATCTGCTATGGTAGACAAAGCTGGCTTTTGCTCTCTCCACTTGCCTTTGATCCAAAAATATAGCGTGCTGCTGCTACCCTTTTTGCTGTTGTCACAGTTGCTTGATACCTAAAGAACTCTGACAACAGAGCCAGTGCTAAAAAAAAGCAGAAACAGAAGGAAAAAAAGAGAAGAGAGTGAACTTGAATTGAATTAGAGACTGACTGTTCAGTGGTTGCTAAGCAACCGAACATTCCTCAGTGAAGAAGCCTGTATCTCCCCCCATCCCCCAACCCACTTCTCTTCTCTGACTTGGCCTGGGATTCGTGAACACCTCCACAGACATGAGCTTTTTTAAAATTCACAAATCTCTGTTTGACAGACTGCAAATAAAGTCAGTGACTGAGAACTACATTGCAATAGATTGTGTTTTTGACTGAACACTCGCTAATGACTTCTGATGAGATTTCTTAGGTTTACGTTAGTAAAGTGATATGGCGTGTGGAAGTGGGGTTGGCAAAGGATTCCCTCCACTGTGGTTTGTGCTGGAGGCCAAAAACAGAAAATGAGGACTATACTGTATGTCGCTGCGCTATGTACACAATGATCTGCTACTCACTTGTCCTCATGCTAATCAATATGTTAATCGGAACATTCTGGGATATCCCCACTCGAGGAATGCTTCTTGCCCAATTAGATAAACAGCTATACCACACCTAGTAGTATAACTGTAGTATAATCATTTAAGTTATTATAATAGTTGTTTTCAAATAGTGACAATAACTTGTATGGCACCTTTCAGGCAAGGATGTTGAAAGTAGAGGGCAAAGTAGTGTGCAGTATATTCAATATGTGTTTGTGACTGTGTGTGTGCTCTGGGGTAGATTTAGTGAGCGAATTCAAACAGTTTTTTTTTTGTACCTTGTATATATTCTGTTTTAAAATGCTGTGTGTTGTTGTTGTAATAGTCGTCTTACATAGCAAACAAAGCTACTGGGAGCTGAGTTGTCTGTGTTGTATTACATGTAGACATCAGGCAGTTTGGGTCAAGTGTTTACGCAGTCTGACCTAAGGTGTGCATTAGTATGTAACCATTTTTTCCCTCTCATTCCCTTTCTCCATCTCTCTCCCTCTCCCCATCTATTTGTCTCTTAGCCATCCCACTGGGACTCATTGTTGTTCCGGGAGACAGTGACCTGGAAACATGCCGGTCTCATATCGAGAGGCTACAAGAGGTAAGGACACTGTGCAGGGAGGGAGACTGTGAGGATGAGATTGGAGAGTGTCTGAATGCAAGAAAACAAAGACCTGGAAATATAGCCCACCGTGCATTACTGCGTGTTTTCCCCATACACTGTGTTGTCCACTTTGCTGGACATGTGTGCAACAGTGTTCCAGGGACGCAGTGAATAGAACTGTGCCTTAAAAAAGTAAACCCACTCCCTCCCCACAGCCTTTCACTCCACCCCCCACAGCGTTTAATAAAGTACCCAACGCAGTAAATAGTGCATGAAATGTGTGGTGGAATTGTGTGTGTGTGTGTGTGTGTGTGTGTGTGTGTGTGTGTGTGTGTGTGTGTGTGTGTGGTGGAATTGCGGCCTCATTGTGTGGTGTGACTGCACTCTGTTCTCCTTTCTTTTCTCCATCCTCAAAGTATTCTAACCCAAACATGTCCTCAGACGTGCTGTTGTGGAATATGCCCTTAGATCTGTTCTGGGCCATGGAGGATGGCTCTTGGTATCAGCTTTATGTCACTTTGGTTCATTTGAAACAGAAAATACTCTTCTGACCTTATTGACCTATGTATGTCTTAATGGTTAGAGGCACATTCACAGAGTCATATTCCTGCTTTAAAGCATGCCAACTAACCTGACATATACCAGTACGTGAAATATAGGCTACTTTATATATATATATATATACAGTATGAGTGCAAGATGTGTAGTCATACCTGTCAATATAGCATCATCAGAAAGTCTCACAAGGATCACTCAGATTGGTCTGTGGAGCTATTGGGGAGCACCAAAGTCACTAAGTTTGTGCATTTCCCCTCAGTTTACAAGGGACCTTGGAAGTGGGTTTGTCTGTGCGCTCCGTGTCTAATGCTGTGGGCTCTTCTGCAGGACTTCACCTCTTTTCATCCCTCTTTCCAGCGATTGGTGCTCCAGGTTTGTGACAGGGAAGCTTTGACTCCTGGATCACCGTGAGGAACAAGTCTGAAATGGGACATTTCCTCATCAAATGAAAGCTCTGCTCAAACAGCAATTCTCTCAAATTGAACTTATCAATAGAAATATTGACATTTCCAAAAACAGATACACTCCCATTTGAACAAATACATAATATTTCATTCCAGAAGATATCAATCAAACTGCAGTGGGGTTATGTTGATTTTGTTTACTGTTTCAAAATAATCCAACTGCAGTTTTAATGAGTGAACTTGTAATGTTTCTTTTGTTCCTCATGTTATTTTTATTTTGTCAAATTGTGATGTAGATACAATAAAATCACAGTTTGTCACTCACGATAATTCAAGGATGTAACTCCTGAATGAATATTTATGAGCTTTTCATTTACATGGGGAAGTAATTTAGCTTCAGTGTGGAGGGAGAAGCTGAAGTAGCGTAATCAAAATCTGCTGCTAACAGATGATGCAACTTCCTGCCTCCAGATGCCAGATGCCCCCCTCCTCCCCCCCGCAGTGGATCTGTCTCCACAAATCCTATGCACTATTGTTCTGTTGAGCCAGTCAGCATTGGAATACCAGAACATGTTCAATTATTAAGAAGCTCATTTAGATCAACCTTTCCCACTTTGTCTTTAACTGGTAGTTCTGCATATGGACTCCCCAGACCTTTAGCAGTCCCCATTTCATGGAGATCCTTTCCTCCTTGTTCCTCCTTGTTCCTCTCTTCTCTGTGCACAACACTAAATCAGGTCTAGGCCAGTGGTGCCGGGGATGGGGTGGTAATCATAATAAAATAGCGGGCCTCTGCAGTTGGCTGTTGTGTGGTTTTATAGCAGTCTTCTCAGCTTGCTGTACTGTTTGAATGATTGTCCTTCTCCTAGAATGGGGCGTTATTACTCTTTGCACATGTTCCTGTTAAATCGGATGACCTGTGTGAATATGCTGTGCAGTTCATCCTCTTGCACATCAGTTGACAGCAGGATGAAGCTGTTACTAGTTGTTACTAAAACAGACACTTCATACAAAAAGGGGTAGTCAAATGCCTTGTCTGCTCTTTTTCAATCTAATAAACTACATAAGTACTTCAAAACATTAATGATTTGATATTTTGGAATACATAATGCCAGCAATCAACCAAATTCCCTCATGAAGTACAATGGGATGTAAATATGTGCATTAATCCCCACTCCTCATACCCCCGATCTGGTACCTATGGTCTAGGTTTGTGGTTTATGCTGTTTGGTGGTTTTGCCTGTACAGTATGTTATTATGTATTGAATTGCTTTGTTGACGTTGTTGCATGGTTGTTTTGATGTGTGTGATGCTGATGTGTTGTGTGCATGGGTCTTTAATTCATTACCAATTCTAAGCACACAGTGTTCTCTTTAACTGGGTCAGGAGATGACATGACACTATACAGTTATACTGTAGCTGCATCCTATTCTAATAAATGCAGTCTGCAATTAATGCTGAACGCAAGCTGCTAGATCTGCATCAGGTCAGATCATTTGCAGTTCTGTGTCTATACCAGCGACTCTGGAGTAGAGGAGTAGAGATAAACAAAAAGTGGTGTACATCTCTGTAACATTACATCCCTGTACATATCTCTGCACCACATCATTTAGGCAGCACTACCAAGCATACCTTATGTTTTTCAAAGTAGCAAATTGCTTAAATGTGTAAAAGTCAGGGATGCAATCGATATATTAGCTGATAAGCCTTATTCTTCACTGTGCAAGTATTCAGCGAATCATAAAAGTTGGAAGTTCAAGTAAATGTGTAGTGTTTTACAGAAGCCCTTCTGTGGAGCTTGCTAAAAGTGAGTGCTCTGTGAAAGGGCAGTGTTACACACTGGCTGGGACACAGAGGGGTTTCATTATGCTACAGTAGGCTTATGCCTTAGTTAATAAACCAGCTGCCAGGACAAAATGGGGTTAAGGCTTTCCAATCCCATTTCTACTGCAGTCTATAGAGAGAACAGAGAACTGCCGTAGAAATAATCTTGTTGCCGCTTTTTCTCCTAGGAGGGCGATGGGAACAAATCAAAGACCCTGTCCTCTCAGAGGCTCTCACCAAAGTGGTGCTTCCTGGACTGTAAGTATGGATTTCTATTAGAGCCATGCTAGTATCCATCACCTCATTTTGGTCTATTTTCTATCTTAAACCTCTCATTTGAATCGTTTACCCCTCAGATACTATAACCTCTCTCCACCAAATCGACAAACTCAGGATATTGTCTGACAGAGTTAGATGTTAGCAAAAAAGCCTGGGTTTACTTCTGAGAATACAACTTTGCACGATACAGATGTTCATTGGTGTTTTCAAGTAGGCTATACTGTTTTGTTGTTAAAGAAACGTAGTCACAGTATTTGAAATCTCTGTACATTGAGTGTATCTACAGCAAAGGCTGTTTTTTATTATAGGTCTAGATTTTATTTTCACTGATCCTTCATTTCTGTTTGTGGCTTTATCTAGAACATACTGCAATTACACACATACTTTAAAATGCCTTAGCAAGCAACGTCTCCTGTAGTGTTATTGCCAAGGAGCAGCACACTCATCCAAATCTGCGTCTCCACTCCGAGACTCTGGAAGATGAAATAGCAGAAATAGACGTCCCTAAGGCATTGCTTGATAATTACATGCACTTGTCAATGCACACAGTCTGTATGGACACAACATTTGGCGTCGCATGGGGATTTGTGTGGACTGGGCAGATTAAGTTTGTGTCATCTGCACCATGTAACAGACCTGCAGAAGTACACCTTTGGCCTAAGGCAATGCTATTAAATTAATTACAGATCAATTTCTCAAATTTTGCAAAGGATCAAATTGTCTTGGTGTAAGCTACTGTACATCCGCTGCTTTTTTTACAAGATATCAGGCAAGGGTTATGGCAAATGGACAGTTGGAAAGGGTTATATATCTGCTGATATTTTGACTTCCAATGAAGCAGCTGCCATGCCAACGATCTGTCGTTACCATCTCATGTCCTGCAAATGGAGGAGTGAGTCGCTGCTCTTCCTGGTTTAGTTGATATCAGTCAGATCAACAGCAGTGTGGGTGCGTTGCTGTACTGTCAAGCCAGACTTGCTGCCAAAAGTGGTCTCTCCCCAATCTTTTGTAAGGATGTGGTGTGTATTAAAGCAGCCTAATTTGCATTTAGTGTTACTGTCCAGAATTGTACACAATTCCATCAGGCAAGATCACATTATATAATGATTCCCTGCACTTCTTCCTCTCCAAAACTTGCATTGTGAGATATTCATTAATGAACAAATCATTGTGAAGATTATACACAACAATATTAGGATTAATACCACAGGATATCAGCAAAGTATCTCAAGTCCAGTGCATGCTGTACAAATGAGCTTGAGGGGATGGTTGACAGGGTGTGAAAAAGGCTGTGCTTGTTTAGGAGAGCTCTTCAAGGCCTCATGAAATCACTCGCCTCTCTCTGGGAGATCAGAGCAGCAGATCAATGTTCAGTCAGAAATGTTCCAAAGGCTTGAAGGCTGACTGAGGAATGGAAGCATGAGCAGAGAGCAGAGAGCAGGGGGAGGTGGGAGCTTTATTTATGTGTTTGTTTGTTTGCTTGTTTGTTTGTTTGCTTGCTTGTTTTCAGTTTAATTCATGTTTTATTCATGTTTACCAAGTGAGTTTGCTGAGCCTAGATTCATAAGAAAACATGTCTAAACGAGTAGCTTCTGATTAGCCAACTGTCCAAAAAAAATAATAACACTCAGTTGACTGTCTGAAGACATATTAAATGTACAATAGCATACCATTAAGGCAGTTACTGTCTATGAACGCCTCTGACTGTCTCTGACTGTCTCTGACTGTGTGATATCTCGCGTGACATTTCTGTGGTTCAGATGGGGTTGCGGTCTCCAATTGATTCTACGTGTATACAAACTATTCCAAAGTTTACAGACTGATTGGTGCTTCGTTTTACGTGTAGACACCTAGAGCAAGCTGCTGATGAGGTTTGCCGCTGTTTTGAGCAATGTCAGTGGTTTAAAAATGCTATTTTGAAAGCGTGTGGCTGTTGGCCCCATGCTAACCCACTGTTTGCTATTTTGGACTGTAGCTCCTGCCCGTGCTAGCTCTGTATTGCGTGATGAGCGAAAATTACTTCCTCCACGGCTTAGTTGATGTATTTTCATTCAGAAAATAGCATTTGTTTCAATTTCCGCCAAACTTACACTTTAATGCTAATCGGTGAAGTGTCCCTTTCAGTTATTTGTTAAACTTAGCTAAACAAATGTTTTTTTTATTATTTTATTCAAGGTTATTCATAATACAGTTCCCCTTGCATTTGTATGAAGAATCAGAGGAAATTGTGTGATGGTGTGTGTGTGTGATGGGGGTGCGGAGGGATGATAGGCTCTTGGCAGTTGCTGTCGTATCTCACTGTATCTCTCTGCTCATCTGCACCCACTCAGCCCTAGCCCTCCTCAACAGCTCCTCTGCCTACCAGAGGACTCATCAGATGGACAGGCCTACAGTACAGTATAGGGCTGAGTGTCTGACCAGCGGAGCTGTGTTGCTGAATCACCAGTGCTGACGAATTATATAATGGACCCTTTTTTATAACTCCACTGAAGCATTTTTATGTAATATTGAAATCTACAAGGCACTAGATACACATTAATACAGAATGTACAGTGTATACTTTACATTTGAGGCTGTAATCTTTCTCTCTCTCTCTCTCTCTCTCTCTCTCACACACACACACACACACACACACACACACACACTCACACTCACACAATTCTCGTGAGCTTAGTTACGTCCCTGACCTAGGACACGGAGTTAATGACTCCATTTTGTTTGTTCAAATGAAGCCCATTTAAAGCTGAGGTGATTTGTATTTCTGTCCATCTTGAGTTTATTTTTATACTCAAGAGGCTAATCAGGTCAGCACGTTGATTAAGCGTTCTCATAACTAGCAGGTCTCTCTGTCTTCATTAGAGGTGAGCTACTTGATGCTGCTCTATGCCTCCAGTGGGCAGAGCCCATTACCAGAACCATGTCGACCTTTTCAGGGCCTACAGCAAGATCTGTTAAACCTGTTGAACCCACCCTCACAATTACATGTTCCTGGTTAATGTTGGCCATGTACACTGTTAAACTGTGTAATGCTTCAGGCCATTGTCTCATTCATAAGGCTATTATCTCTCAACCTGTTGTTCAGCCACAGTGGTGTTGTTTATTTGACTTGACTGAGGAAAACTTTCCTTAGATAACTGAGACTAAATCGATACCAAAGTATGACTATAAGAACTGCATGGAATATGGATGCATTAAATATTGATCTTATAAATGAATCATTACATCATTAGCATATCCCATATTCACAAAGCATCATAAGGCCAAAGCAGCTCGTAACTGTTTGATTTCAGATATTTTTTTATGATAACAATAATGGTTGTGTTAGTTAGGCTGGGTAGACCCTGTCTGATCTGCCAGTGATTTGGATTTTGCCCTGCAACTCAGGCTGAAAACTTTTACATCTATCTCCTGCTTCATGTCCACATCTTCTGGGTCTAATCACAAACTAGCTTATAATCCAAAAGGCGCACCCGGATCATTGGTCTGATTGGGTGAAAGACTATCCAAAAGTGTACAGAGTCATTTGAACTATGCCCATTGATCACGCAGTAGAAGTACAGTACAGTCTTGTGCAGAGAAACAAAGTGCAGACTCACCAGACTAATGTTTGAGCTTAGTATGGTGATAGCCAGACTATGTGTTAGTCTTAACTTTAGCTCATTTATTATTTGTGTATACCTGTTTGACAGAGGTAATTTACAATGCACTAAAGTTGCCCAGAATTCTGGGAAAACCTAGGAGTATTTTGGAAGACTTATAACCAATTCACAAATGATCTGAAAGCTATCATTCTGTACACAGCAATGTTTTGGAGAATCCTGCTAAACAGCTCCCAATCATAACGGAATAATTAGATTGTAAGGAATACGATAACACTGCCTACCAATGAACCAATGATTCAATCTGGTTATGCAAAGTAATTTGTTGTTTAAACAGAATTGAATGTATTGCTTTACTGGACATTCTCAAACATCTTCTCCGACCTCTCGCCGTAGATGCATTTGTACTGTAAGATTTTGCAAATATTCTCCCTCTGTGAGTAGCGTATTCTGTTCCTATTTCTTGTAGCAGCTCATCTTGACTTATTTTGGTATATATTGTTCTTTGTGTTAGCTTATTTAGCACATTCCTACCCACCAGCACAGACCTGTGACTCATCCACCAATCACAGAGGTCATAGCAAGCAAGCTTGAGCATGATGATTAGCGTCGCCATAACAACAGAGAATTGCTCCTGTCATACGTTTGTGAATATGGTTTAGGAGAACATTTTAAGTGCAATTAGCAGTAAGTTAGTGAGTAAATAAAATGTGTTGTGAATATAGGCCCAGAAGCATAGCTAATCTGACGATTATTATGTTTCCCATCCAAAAGCAAGCATTTAGACTAACGTGCAGTCTGAAATAAGCACTAGTTATCCACTAGAGGAAACTCCTTCTATCCCCCATATACTTACATTTTATTTATTTTTCTTGTGATTAGAAACTACCTTTACCAACCTCCCATCAATAGAAATGGGTAATCAGTGGTGGTTCCTCTGCAGTTCTGAGAACAAGCCGATGCTTGTCAGGAATTGGACTAGCAAAGCAAAGGAGAAAATTCCATGCCAGCATACATTTTGCACTCTAGCAGTTGAATAGTATGAATGATCATGAACATTGTTATATCATATTTAAAAAAACACAACAATGTCTTGGTTAATGAGCTGAATGTAATATGCTGTTATTGTAGAGGGCCATGTAGGTTTACTGGTGAGATTTATGAGTTCATGCCTTAGTGTCTTTCTACTCTGATAATTAATTCTGTCTGATTTGTTCTTTTGTCCACAGCTACTACTGCAGACCGCTTTTATAGGATTGATCGTGCACAGGTAATTTTTTCTTCAAATCAGTTTAACTGAAATGCAGCGTATTGCAAATCCCCGACCTCAAACAATCTTGCAGCGCTGCACAGATCTTGTTGAATCTTTCAATACAAACATGCCTTACAGTACTTGTAAGCAGATCTGCGCAGCACAGATCCAATCGAATGCACCCGCTGATTTGACAACACCAGACCAGGAAGCCATGAAATTGTCTTGCCCGGTTGCCCAGCGTCACTGGAAGCTCATTTAGTGATAATCCAAATAAACAGTCTTTTTCAAAACACCACCAATTAAAATGATTTTGCGCTTAGTCAAAAGTTTGAAGAAGACCCTAAGTTGGTTTTACTCCGTTTTGCTCAGTTACACTTTAAAATGATCAAGTGCTGCTGCAACACCACCATTTCTCTTTGGGGATGAACAAGTTATCTCTCTGTCTATCTGTCTATACCGTCATTTCACGACTATAAGCCGCGGCTTATACATTGATTTTGCAAAATTTCTTCAGCTATGAGGTTAATACAGGGGGGCAGTTAATATGGTGTTAATATGGTTTTTGTTTTAACTTGCATAAAACACTTGTACACAATGCGGCTTATATGCAGGAAATTACTGTATCTGTCTATAATTAAATAAACATAGCATACTGTGTGAGTGAATTGAAATGACTGACCCAATTACATGTTTGTAGGAGCACCTGAACTATGTGACTGAGATCTCGCAGGATGAGCTCTTCATTCTGGATCCTGAGTTGGTTGTCACGGAGACTGTGAGCACATCACCTGGGATGCCTGAACTGGTGGACTCTTCAGAGGAATTCACAGCCAGCTCACGCAAATTTGCTTTTCCATCCTCCTCCTCTTCTCCACCCGCTTCTCCTGACCCCAGGTGAGATATTCTACACATTTCCCATCTCCTTCTCTGTCTCATTCTAGAGGAACTTTATTTTCTTACTGTGTTGGACTGTCAGTCACTCTAGAAACAGAAGACTCAAGGCCGAAAAGGACAGCGACAAACTTAATTATTAAAACCTACTCTTAACTAAGCGTTAAAATACCAACATTATAAAAAGAGTGTAGAGAGGCACTACACTTGATAAATTGCCAATCATCAATACAGAAGTAAAAACAATATGTTCTGTAGGATTCTATATCGATTCCAATCCCATCGCATTTTCTGACATGTAAGAATAGGCCATTACTGGTCAGGGATAAACGACTTTTTAAATGTCTTCAAATGACAATGTGGCATTCTAAAGCTCCTCCCTTATGGCAGTATAGTGTTGGTTCTGTTTTTGTTGGATGAGATATTGCCTAATCTTGTTGGCTCGCCTTAACTCCGTCTACTTATAGGTCATTTGCTTTTATATAAACATTTACATTAACATGTTACATTTCTCCCAGCCATTCATTATGCATACAGAAATAATCCAGACTTGATCCTTTTCTGACCAGTCTTGGGAACTGAAGGATGGTTCCCTTTTATACACGGCATCCACCCTTTTACCTCATTGCTCAGTCAGTGAATAGCAATATTATCATAAAGAAATCCTATTATGCAAACTAATAATTAACTGTAGTTTAACTCAAAAATAAACTTTTCCAGACATCTGTTCAGATGCCAGTCCTTTTCTTGCAAGTTGTCAAGGATAAAGTGTAGCTGCATTGTCGTGGCATTCTGTTGATCAGTTTGTTGTCAGAGCGCACCTGGAGGCACAACAGGCCCGTCATTACTGAGACATGGCAGCTGGAGCTGGAGCGCTTCACTTTGGAAAGTGTGTGGGCAGCAATGTGCTTCCAAACTCTTCAGCAGCCTCTGTCTCTAGCACAGAAGCAGTGGCGTTTGATATGCTCAAATACTGACGCGGCCACCTTAGATTTGTGTAGCCTTCGGACATAAATGTCTGTGTGGGAGTGGGAGATGGAGTGGCTACGTCCACAGTATTTAGATTTAAAACTGCTTTTTTAAACTAAACCTAACGTTACCGTTTTGAATAGAATAGAGATTTATTACGTAGGCTACTGAACTCCAGAAGTTGCGTAATAGTTGGTCAGTAAAACATACATTCTCATTCATTCAGTACATTCATGTAATCATCATTATACCTTCAACTCGGTGCCAAAGTAGTGCAAGATAAAAAGTTCATGAAATCTTGATAGATTGATGTAGTAACCGTTTTAGAAAAGCAATAAGCCACTCAAGTCCGTAGTTTACACTGATTTTAGAACAGCTAAGGGGGATTTTAGGCACTCCGCTTTGCGTCGTGCTATTCTAAAATCAGTGTAAACTACGGCCTCTCAGGGCTTATTGCTTAATTAGCAGGGTGAAATGAGTCTTTCAGAATGTTGTGGGTCTTCTGCAAGCATTAGGAGTTGATGATGGTGTCCATAGTAGGTAGCTGTTGGTTGATGATGCTTTGGGTGGTTTTTATAGTCCTCTACAGTGACTCATCACCTTTGGTGATCAGTCCCACCACAGTTGTGTCATCTGGGAATGTCCCTATGGTGTTGCTAGTGTAAGATGAAGCGCCGTCTTGTACAGAGAGTAGAGAAGATGGCTCAGCACGCAGCTCTGTCCACCAGGTAGACACAGACACAGATTTACCATAAGCAAAGCAACAAATTAAATAAGCTCTTTCATATTTTTTTTTTTTATTTCTTATTTCTTATGTCCCTGATCTGGGTATAGAATTAACATTTTGCTTTCAAATCTATTCCTTAGAGACAAATTGATCATTTCCAGGGCTGGTGTAGTCTTACTGGAGATGTTTTAAAACATTTCAGAAAGATCGGAGCCAGTTGTAGACCGTTCAATGAGAAAAAATACACAAAACCATTCTTCGCCTCATTTGAAGGCCAAGTCAAACTGTTAGGGGAACTGCTCTATTGAGCACTCAAGTTAATGACTGTAAATTATATTTTCCCTGAACATGAAGAAAAGGCACAGCAGCCCTCAGACTCCATACTGTCAGTAGCACTGCTTTTGTAGTGAAGTTCATCTCTAACCAAGTTTGGAGTGTGTGTTTGTTTGGTAAGCTTTCCCTTCAGCGAATGACTGGGCAGAGCAGACTGCCTTTTGAGATGTTGATGAATGCTGAAGGGAGTGCAGAAGTATCAGAGACCAGACACAGATCGCTGTGCTTTGCTCCGACACCAAACCTCCAGGGCTGAAATAATGATGTGCGCTGACAGAGGCACAGCTTCTCCATGTTTTCTTTTTCACTCAGACTGGTAGATCTGGTAGAAAACAGAAATATTTGACCAAAATATTGCTCTTCTTTAGTGAAATCTACCAGTGTACCTGGTTCTCTTACCCAAATATCTTTGCCAAATTGAATGTGCTCTTGTCTTACCTCATTTGTGGGAAAAATGAGTGGCAATATATTTGCTTAAAAGGATTTTCATGAAATAAGATGGAATCGTGTTTCATGAGCTGTGTGTGTCTGTGTGTGTCTGTGTGTGTCTGTGTGTGTCTGTGTGTGTGTGTGTGTGTGTGTGTGTGTGTGTGTGTGTGTGTGCGCTTGCATGCTTATGTGATGAAATTGATGATAAACCTTGCAGTGATGTACACAGACATTAAGGTGAATAGCCAGTCACCTAAATAGCCCATATTGTTGGTACGTACAGTAGCCCTTCAAGCCCAGAATCACACGTAGGTCATGTGCTGTACTGTACGCCTCGTTCTCATGAGGCTCTTATGCTTTGATATGGACTTGTGCCACCAGCTGTGTGGTGTTGATGTTGATCTTCTACGCTGCTCGCGCACTCTCAACAGCAGCTTCATGTGTGTTTTGTCTTTTTCCATGTCTGTGTGGACAGAGTTCTGGAGCTCCAGCGGACGTCTCAGAGGAAGCGTGTGTCCAGTGACAGCTCGGTAGCGGAGGCACTCAGTCATGGCGACTCCATGAGGGCCACCAAACCAGCGCTCAGCAGGTGAGAGCTTCAGCTGGACATCTTCAGTCATTCTTACAGTGTGATAGCGTACGTTAGAAGTACACTATTGGAAATGTACTCCATATTACTTTCATTTGATAATAATAATAATAATAATAATAATAATTATACATTTAATTTAAAGCACCTTTCATGACACCAAGGTCACTTTGCAAGGTTGTAAAATCATCACATAAAAAATACAAATATAAAAAAATGATAGACAATCTGCCAATTGCCTGCTGTACAGTATGCCAAGAAGGCTCTTTGGCCAGCTCATACAGTATACTGTATCTCTGGTGGAGTGTGCAAGTGAACACGAGAGCAGAAGAAGGCTCTTTGGCCAGCTCATACAGTATATCTGCGGTGGAGTGTGCAAGTGAATACGAGAGCAGAAGAAGGCTCTTTGGCCAGCTCATACAGTATATCTCCGGTGGAGTGTGCAAGTGAACACGAGAGCAGAAGAAGGCTCTTTGGCCAGCTCATACAGTATATCTCCGGTGGAGTGTGCAAGTGAACACGAGAGCAGAAGAAGGCTCTTTGGCCAGCTCATACAGTATATCTGCGGTGGAGTGTGGAAGTGAACACGAGAGCAGAAGAAGGTTCCAGCTCATACAGTATATCTGCGGTGGAGTGTGCAAGTGAACACGAGAGCAGAAGAAGGTTCCAGAAGATGCTGTTACAGAACAGCTGGCGCGCTACCAGAAATATGAGCTGGCTGAAGAGCCCTCCTGCCATATACTGTAGGCAGTTATGCAAGTTAAGGTATTATGGTAACGTTACATAAACATCTAATTAAGTGTTACTACTGTGATACAATATTTGAATATTTTAGGTGACCATAGGGAGTCCCATGGTTCTTTGTTAGCTTGAATTATTAATGTTTGAACTGGGATCTAATAGACATAGTGATACATCTGTGATGTACTGTAGTAATACATCTGTTAGGAGGTATTTCATGTTTGCTCTCTAAATGCCTTTGAAAATTAAAAGTGAAACTTCATTGTGACTAGCAAATAAATCTGTTTGGTGGATTACATTTCCTGTTCCAGTTAAACACCAATCAGGAGTAGATCATTACTTTGCCAGTTCTGTACATGTTAAATTCCAACTTCATATGGTAAGCACATAAACATGAAGATGTTCTCAGTGGAAAGGTTTTTTTTAATGTACCAAAACACAGGGAAAGTATTTAGTATTTAGTAGTTCATATGCATACATGCAATTCATACAATGAATGGGGTGGATATGAATGGATAGCAAACTACTGAAATGGAATTGTGTGTCATGGTTATATCACAGTGGTGGCACCAGTTTTGTGAACTCCATGAAATGTTGATTTTCATGATGAAATATGTCCTTCATGCTTGTGATTCATGTTCATCTATAACGGCCTCTCTCTGTGTCCTGTGAGAGAGGTGGGTCTGCATCATTTCAGTTTACACTGGAGAATCACCAGCTACACAAGCAGCACCAGTCAAAAGAGTGCAAAGTCAAATGTGCAGGGTGAACTGCAGCAAAGCTCCCTGAAGTGCGTGTTTGTTGAGATTTATTCCTCCCACTTGTTTCCGCAATATAAGAAGTCAGTTTTCTCCAAATTCTACAGTTGACCCTTTCTTGTGAATAGTTACACAATGAAATGTGCAGAAGTATTCCAGAAATTATCAGCTTGTTGGAGACAGCCTTAAAAACAATGAATGGCGACTTCTACAAATGAACGAATTTGTAGAATGAACGAATGGCGACCTCTACAAAGACACCCAATCATTAGATTGAAACTATTGTGAAATGGGAAGGTGATGAGTCATGCTTTGCTATTAGGGGACATTATATTGATGGTGATGAGTTATGCTTTGTTATTAGGGGACATTATATTGATATCACAGGTCACAGACATGCTTGTTGAAAGCCTCAGTGGTCTTTAGCTACATCTCCAGATCCTCTCATAGAGTAGCAAATAGCTTCTATATTGTTGTGTGTTCATTGCCTTTGTGACGACATGATATGTACAGTATCCTTCAGTATCAGTGTGCTTAATATCATAGCGAAACATGCGATCTGTAGAACTTTCTCAGCTGCTACTTGTAACATTGTGTATATTCAACAATTATGCTCAGGTCTCATTTGGGTCATACGATATCAATGTAGTAAAATGTGTAAAATTGCAAGGGGACACATCAACAGAAATGCCCACAGAGTGGCTCACTTTATTTGTTATGTATTTGTTTTGTCACTTTATTTGTTATGTATTAGATATTTGTTTTTGTTGTTTTGTCATTTATCATGAGAATATGTCATCAAATATCATTCTTTCTTTCCTCATTTGTCATATTATGTTTATTCATCGTTCATTCCATTTTTTCCAAAGGGTGGGGGGTGTTCACCGTTCAAACACAACAGCGGCTGATTTTAAACCAACTAGCAGGTGAGAATCAATGCAATCCTTTCCTGTCAGTTTCCACTGTACAATATCTGTTACATATAGTGAAAATTGTTCTGTCTCTAATTCTTGCCTACTGCCCCTGTCACATTATCCAGCACATTTTGGCACTCCTTACCCTGTTCTTTTATTTTTTTTATTTAATATCAAATGCATAGTGGAGAGTAGGTGTATCCAGGTGTATAGTTGCATTTGAAGGCAAACTATTTAAGATATAACACAATTTACAGACAAGTTAAGATTTAAACAATGATCAGATTTTCTTTTCATAAAATAAAGGCAAAGCTAAAAGAAATATGATGATTTATTTATGAAATAATTATTCTTCCACTTGAAAATATTTCCTCTAGCAAAATGGTTGCCCAGCAACGCAGAGAGACAGCAACTCTAAGTTTTATATGAACTCGTGACATAGTAATTGTAGAATTAAATGTGGTCAACGTGAAGGGTTGCAGAGTGTTTTACAATGGCTTTGAGCCCAATGCAGGCAATCATAATTAAAGACCAGAACTATTCATTTCATAAACTTTAGAGAATCCTCCACTGCAGCAACAACCACGGTAACCAATTCATACATCTTGTCATGGGTTCTCCTTCCAATATTATGTGGACGTCGTGTACTTGCCCTTCCTCCCAGATGAAAATGTCAGCTCAAACCGAGAGAATGACACCCTGAATGGTAGGAACAGAGAGGAGATTTAGGGGTGTAATAAACTGCTGGAGCCACAGAGAGGCCTACAGTAGAGGCTTCATGGTGTACTATGGTTTGTGATGTACCTTGTATGGTCATATTTAACGCAATGTGAGTCTTTGTGTGAGTAGAAATTATAATTACAATACTAATAATACCACTACTACTACGACTACCAATAATAATAATAATAATAATAATACATATCCTAAGATTTTTAAAAAGGTCCTTTCATTACACCCTACCCACACACACACACACACACACACACACTGTGTTGTTGCCTGGAGTTGAAAGGATGGCCTGTACGATAAGCACTCAGCTGGCTGCACATACACCTGGCCACCACAATCGAATCTTATAGCTGAACTATAATACCAGGCACCTACTGTCAGGTTAGGTTACGCGCCGACCTCTGTGATGTCAATGACCTAAGACTTCTATGTATACAGATAAACCCCGGACTGTCTAGAGGAAGGTGCTCAAGTCTTCCAGGAGAACAACCAGGCTTTTTAGTATACAGTATAAGAAGGCAATGGAACATCAAGGCCCTGACAGTTAACTCACGCGTAAAACATTCGGTCTCAGTAAACAGCTGAAACTCAGGTCATTTATAAGAGGTGCTTAGTTTCAAGGCTTAAACTAAGACTCAGAAAGAATAGAAAAGAATCACAGAAGAGAGACGTTATCTTTACCATCCTGTTTGGGAAGTGGTAGCCTCGTCCCAAAACAGAATACAAGCTGAAAGAATCGGACGTTGGATTAAAATAGTTTTATAATTCAGCATTTTTAAATACAGCAAAAATGCGGCACAATACAGCTTGTTGGTTACAATATGTAGGAAAAAGATAATTCCATTTTGTGGTGAGAGGGAAAAACAAAAGAAATTAATCCAATAGATGTAGTAATTCCATTTTGTGTTGAAAAAAGGAAAAACGAAAGAAAGTAATCCAATAGTGTCGAAAAAAGCAAAGAGTCCAAAATGAATTCTCGTTCAGTGATCTCCCTTGTCCGGGTGTAAGGCCACGAGCAGCAGGTGGATGATGCGGAGTTCCGATGTTCACTGGAGCACTAAGTCCCGCATACTTGGTTTCGCGACGACGTACGGAGTTCACATAATAACTATCAGGAGCTACAGAGTAACACAACACGTAAGACGAGGAAAGAAGAAGAAGCAGCCCCGGACTTTGGTTGACCTGCTTCTTATAGTACTGATTTTCCGTGACCCCATGGTCCTCCCCTACACATTCCTGGGGCGGTGCCCTCTTCACAGAACTTGATGGAAACTAAACTTACTTCAGAACATTCTAGATAGTCAAAGGCACACATCTCCGGGTTACAAAGCGGAGTTTTACATACATTCAGTGTTGACGACAACATTCTAGTTGAGACAGAGATTCATTCAATATCGGCATTTACTGGTTTTAACATACAAACAGTTTACATTTGATAACAGGCATTACACATTAAGATATAGCATGCATATTACATTCTATTGAGAGTACTTGGTTACATTCAACAGTGTAGGCTACTTAAACATGTTGGTTGGTTACGTTCAAACATCGTAGGCTACACATGTTCATACGGAATATGTTACATTCAGAATGATAAGTATTTCATTGCATTTGGTTACATTGTCGTGGTTTATTAATCAGGTAAAAGGCATGTCTTTATTGAAGGCACGTAAGTCGTTTTATGGTATTTTCATAGGCTACATTTTTATTACACGTTATTCCCCAAAACCCCATGTCTAACGTAACACTTCTTGTATGTTGTTATTAGTCAGCACTTTCATAGCATAACATTTTGTTCAGTCATTCTGTAGTTTATTGGATAAGAATTTTATAGCGTCATTCTTTCAGTCTTCACAACTTTCAGTCTCACAAGCTCCTCATCACCAAGCGTTCAATTCAGTCTTTCGGAGCTATTTGTTCAAATAGGCCTAATCACACACACTCTTCAACAGTTACGCACATTCCTTCTCTTTCATTCAAACTGGCGCACTTGATTCAATAGTGGTTAGCGGGACAACGGTGTACTATATGGTTTCTGTTACGTTACTTTCTTTATCTACTTAAGCAAGGTTTTCAAGGCAGGTGTCTCTCCTTGAGAGGACATCTCACATCTGGCTGATTTGCGCTAACGCAAAAGCAGCGAAGTGGGCGCGAATTCACGCATGCGTTCGGTGCTCCATGGGTGGGGCCTAGGAGTCACGACACCCCCTACTTGGAGCAAAGGGCGCACAGGGGATTCGAGTCAAAATGTATTGCAAAGAAGCCCAAAGGTCTCAAGTTTGAAAATCATAAAAAACACATCAAAACGACATGGGTCACTGGATAACTGTAGGCTAATTAATCGGGATCTGTCGATATGGGGACAGAGTCCACAAGCATAAACCAAACGTGTTTATCAAATCAAACATATCATCAGGATACACTCTATCTAAAGCCATGGGATCCGAGGGTTGTGTAGTAGTCCCTTGCCCACCACTCAAGCCTAGCGGAGAGATATGTTCCACACGAAAGGGTATAAGTTTAGCCTGGAGCAAAATTAACAATACTACCGTCTTTCGGTCACCTCTCGCGTCGCCGCGCTCGAGCTTGGGGCCAAGGTGAGCTTCAACAGAACCCAATCCGTTATGGCTTGATATTCCGTGATTTGTTGAGGTGGAGCTTGAGCCACATTTGAGGCTGTTCTCCTCCATTCGGTTTGGACTACATTAAGAAATAAACAAAGATTTATCCAGCGCCCCATTGCCATAGCCTACAGGTGAGGCTTTTTCAAAGATTTGTGTGATGCATGAATGTGCGGAGTGACCACACGACTATGTGCAGGATGCTATTAAGACTCTATAGGTTAACATGTTGGTGGATGCAGAAAAGGGAACGATTCAAATCATCCCGCGCAACATTCAAACTTCCTCTCCCGCTCTGCGTGTGTCACAGAATACATGCAACATTACATAACGTATAGGGAGGAATAACATGCAGGGCCATAAACAAGTCAATTTCCTAATAGGCCATCAGAAAAGGTGAAGCTACATATCAGGAGTGTTAAGATCACACAATATTAGTCCAACAAAGTTAGTCGAGGGTGGTAGCCCATCCAGTCAGATTGGAAAACGAACGTATTGTTATATTTCAGTCTTCCCAAAGACACAACATAATTAGTAGAGTAAAGATTTCGTTGTTTTTAAAGTTAGCAAATAGTCCAATAAGAAATGACCATGCAAAATCAGTAGCATAAATGATCCTACGATACTCACCTATGTGTGGACTGGCACAGCAACATAGCACAAGGTAGGCTATGATCAATGGTTAATTTTCGCAATGACATGCGGATTAAGGTCATAAGTGGCAAATTGTTAAAACCATGCATACTAAATGAGCAGCCTACTCTGCTTTTAGAATAATGAAGTTATCATATTTGTCAACCGTACTACTCACGGAATAAGCAGAAGTTGGAAAAGGCCTATGCCTCCAGAGTTAAGGGTTCATCCGAAAAGTGAAGTCCAAGCGCAACATGGGCAGAGACCCAAAGCTTTTACGCACAGGGTCGTTCTACGTTGCGGCAAATAATATCACAAAAAATGTCGACAACATAACTTTAACATGGTTAGAACGATCTTGATAATGACTAGTCCCATAATGGATAAAGCATTTGGGTCCGTATTTCTTCATCATTTAACACTGGGGAAATTATTGACATTTCTCAAATGTTCAGAAACGTCAGAAATGTTCTATCTTCTGGCCTACCACATCTATAAGGCCTTCAATAACGTTGAGAAAGTTAAATACTGTGGCACAATATTTACCTAACTAAGTATAATTAACAAAAACTTACGTATAGACCCAATTACGGAACTGCTTGCCCATAGAAGTGAGTCCTCACTGTTGCTCAGCACTTCGTGAGCTTTCAGGACTATAATAAGAGATGGTTGAGAGAGATGCTTTGTCATGAAAGGTCTAAAGACATCTAACTGTCTTACTTCGTACCTACATCGTACCTACATGGGAGGCTCCTCCCCTACCAGTTCTTCTTACCTACTCTGCGTCGGGGTCATCTGCAGGACCAGCATGTCTGATTGCGTTCACTTCTACATAATGTCTAAGTTTACTGGGTTTAAAAATATCCAAGATAAAATGTAAAATACAAATTCCCCTTCTAGTAACTAGGACATTCCCTAAATGCGTCTAGGAATGGACTGATTGATTTTGGTTAGCATCTGCATGCATCCTAACACCCCTCTAACAATAAACCATTAACGTTATCTCCCACTGGGAAACATCCAGCTGTGTGAGTGTCTTCACACTATCCCGTATTGAGAACTTTGCAATGGAAATATATGTTGTCTCTCGTAGAAAGCACTTTAACGTTATTACTAGCTGAAATCCAAATAAACCTATTACACCATTCCTATTTCTGTCACCGAATATGCATCCACAAGTTTGAGGTAGCTAAGATGATTCTGTACGGAGTTACTTACTCCTACGTTTCTGAGAGCCTCGCGAGTCCAGAAAACCAATTTAACTTCTTCCAGCGCACAATGCATACCTGCTTTCCCTCTTCACACTGCGGTGTGGTAACTTAGACATAACCTGTAAATTCAACTACATCCATATGACTTTTGTAACGTTAACAACTATGAAGGAAAACCCGAGCAACACATTAACTGTGTCCAATTAATACACAATCGGTAAGTTTATCTTCATGTTAACAAAGCCAAAGCAACAAGTGTTCAAGACGCGTGTGCATCTGTTTCTGAACGCGCACATAAAACTGAGAAAGTCTGTAAGTTAAACCAATGATATAATAGTCCATTTCTGCCACACTGTCCGCTCTACCGAGCCATGTCACAGGATTCTTACAGAATCAGGAATCTCACAAAAAAGAGTTGTTTCTTAATCAGACGCTGTAGCTCAAATCTTCAATAAATTGCTTATTTGGACACATACAACTGTTTTCTTGACAACGTCACTATGATTATCCTATTATTGTCTACTTTACGCGCAATAGATAACACGTCAACTTGCGGGCGCGCCTATATGTGCGGACAGAAATCTCTCAATGCAATACCATTCAGCACGAACCAATTCCAGAAGGAACGAGGTCATCGGGACTTTCAAGAAAAATGGCATAGGCTATGGGCAGAAAAACATGACAACAGTCTCCATCTCACATTGAACTGTAACAACATTAGTATTGAACTGGCAATTGCCCAAGTGTGACATTCTCCACATGAAATTTCGTTTCCTCTGCACAAGTTATCGATAACTACATAGGCTCATCTTGCGCATCAATATCATAACAGCACAATGCCCTAACCTTACCGGACTTTCACGTAACTTGTTCTTCATCGAAAGTTATATGCATGATATTACCGAGTGATATGGAACTATTAAAACCTATAGTAGGCCTACATGTCAAAGTTTGCATTTGTCTAGCCCAGTGGTCTTTGAATTGTATCAAATCGCATAAAATGAGTCTCAACAGGACGGTTCACGGAAGACTATCAGCAGGGCCTATTCCAACTCTTCGTTTTCAATTTCGTTTTTACCTTGCCCAAAAGTTTTCCATCGAACCATTTAACGTCACTTATTTCTAGGGTAATAGTATGAAAATTGAAAAGGATATTCTACAAGTCCTTGATCTACTGACTGAGAACCATTCTCTAATCAGATCCCCACGACTCCACAGAGTTGGTTTCCGTCACGCATCACTGCTTCCAAGGCTCCTCTACCCAAGCCTAGAGGGCTGCCGAGATGGTTGTAAAGTAACCCCAATATACATCGCTGACGTTTTTACCAATCATGGTCATTCAGAGGATAATTACCCAATTAAGGCACTATACGTCCGAAATGATTTGTTAAGCAATGTTACAATATCCAATACATGCAATCTAACTGGTTTAACAACAATGTTTGAAATGGCCAACGCTCCTCTGAGATTCTACGTGTTGACTGAAGCAACCTACTAACGAGGATCCTGCGCAAGATTTACTACGGACCCGATGAAAATAGACTTGAGAAGTAAAGCCCCAAATATTTAAACAGTTACCATTCACATTTGCAACCTCCAATCAACGTAGTACGTTGTTATAACACATATGCCTAGCCTACTCAACGACGAAATTCTATCTACTGACTCCAAGAAGCCTATGTTAGGGAAACCATCTAATGAGAACGAGGTGTGATATCCTACTGTGCACTTAACAGCACAATTAGTCGATATTTTTACTTGATAAGGAATTCAAATTCAACCTTTTGAGAAGATCAGCTACTGGACTTTGGGGGATTCATTCGAACTCTGCCTCACAAAACTCATGTGATTGTAAACGTCTGGAAATCACTATCAGGATCGTCGGAGGGTCCTCAAGAAAAAACACTCAGACATGTATCAAAGGACAAGTCATTGTAGTGAAGGCTAAAGACTTCCGAAATGTAATGTTTACCCAAGTAACAACGGTGAATCTGGCTATAGCATCGTCCTCTGCCCGAAACAGAACTTAACCTACAGAAAATATCTTTCCCAGAGATAGCCTAACTGTCAGGAAAATGTTGGGAAATTCCACTTCGCACAAATGTTGGGAAATTCCAAAACGTTGGAAACTCCGCTACCCAAAAATGTTGGAAACTCCGAAAATGTTGGAAAGTCCGCTACCCCCACCAAGGGTCATAAATCCGACTCTGTCCTGATTAGACAGGCGACAAAAAAACAGAACACCTTGGGATCGTGAGCTGGAGAGGTTTCCCATGTCAATTCACAATTAATGGCCTTTTTGGTTGCACCTGGCACATCGTCGGAATGTCAAACTCCCAAGAAGTGGCGCCGTTCCCTAAAACAGTGGTCCAAGTAGGCTACTCACAAACTCCGAATACAATTTTCAGACTATGGTTATGTTGGACAAAATCACGATTAGTAAAAAGAATACACAGCATCAACGCATCTTCCCGCACCTTTGCTTCATAGCACAACATATAGTCATGGGCTGATGTGAAACATGTCGAATATAAAGATTACCATTCTATGTAAACTAATATTCTAAAGATTTGTCTCGAAGACTGTCTAGAGCGGAACCCCTGCGCCCACAATGAGCAGTGGGTACGGTTCGCAAAACATCTCCTTATCTACTCCAAACCCCAATAAACATTGTCCTTTATTCGAACTGCTGTTTGCTTGATGTCCAAAAAAATGAAACACTAAAGCCCGATGATTCGGCAAACATAATCTAGTATGTCTAGTGGCAACTGCACGTAACTATCAATTTATCCCTTCTGCAAACTTTCAGCTAGACAGGTTACCATACATGAATGAAATCAAAGACGCATCTTGGTGGATTAGTTGCAAACGAAACAATTAGGCTACATTTGATTCGTACTTTCAATAGTTTACGTAGGCTACGTAACCGAAGCCCTTTTCTCCCTTCACTGACCACAGCATTACCTTGAAACTAAGCGCAGGCTATTAACTTAAGACGTGGCACTTACACTTTCCTCTGGTTTGATTAACAGTCGTTTCTCTCCGTCTATGCGACGCACGAGGTTCAAAACATAGTCTTTTTTATTTTTTTCTTTTGTTTTATAAAGTATTTTACTCGCTATGTTGAACTGTCTCTCATCGTCCTTGCTTCTTCAGCTTGTGACACAGACGGGTGTGACTGATCATAATCTCCGAGAGTCTATCCACTTTGCATGATAGCTGCGGCCGTGTCCTACGTCCTGTTAAGTAGCCAGAGTCACAACAATACATTTCTGATAACCTTTACAACAAATAGGAGGATATGTAAACGAGGTTGTTTACCGCATAAGGCAACGCCGAAGCATTATGGACAACTTTTCATCCCGATCACTATATGGCAAATCAAATACTGCATCTTCACGCAGCCATGGATTCCCAAACTTACGGAGTGGGCTATTCTTACAAGTTATGTATTGAAACACGATGGAGTCAGAATCATTTAGATTATCTATAAACCATTCAAAATCTACTGTATCTAATTAGGCTATACTTGTACGAAACCATCACTAAAGCACTTTCCTTTGTTGCGCGCACGTTCTTTGATTACCCAGTTTCATGTCTCATTCTGTCGGACTACAGATTCGCTACCTGAGCTGGTAAACGGATGTAGGGAATGCAGAAATGACATTCACCCTTCTACGCGTTGGTAAACCACTTAAATGAATTTTTAGAAACTTTAGTTTAAGGTACGAAAACTCGTTAGTGTTGTCTTAAGGACAAGGCAGTCGGTAGTTTAAGTTATTTTGCTTACTTAAGTAACGACGATAACCCATTATAGCAGCGAAACAACATGGGTATTGGCCAGACACCCACGAAGCGTCACCACCACAATGCATCACCGAAGCACAACAATTTTATGTAACTTTACAAGACTTTTAATCACTTTTTATCCACTTATTTATCCTATTGCTTTACTATTGCACGCCACTAAGAACTCATCAACTATAAATGCATGATTAGAGACCAAATAGTAAATTGTAAGCACGTACTCTCGCAATGTATACCAGTGATGTCTTCAGCCTATCTGAAATCTCGGTGCTTACTGGAGGGGCGCGACCCCCCACAGCTCAACCGCAAGTAGGGAGACTCAGACTGCCATGGAGTTTGAGGACTGGTGGTTTAACCGCAAATTATTAAAAGTTTAACCAGGTTTAAGAGCCCATGGCATGGCTAATATTGTAGCAAGTAATCCAAGTAATCCAGTAGCATACCTGGTGCGTTCTATGCATCTTTACCGCAAACACAGGGCACGAAGTATGAAGTATGATTCACAGGAAAAGTGTAATATCACATCAGACACTTGTTGCATACTGTTACCGAGGGGTTATATATTAAACCCATGTAGTCTTTTACGTGTTCCTTTAGTAGGAAAAGTCTCGTCTACTGATAGAGAACCACATAAAATTAGGCCGAAACAGGAGATTTCTCTGCCACAACCAACAACACAAAGGGCCGTGACACAAAGCGCCAGCACAACACACTGCTCCTGTGCCACCGGGCACCTGGTCTTGCTAAATCCCATATGCCGTCTGATATTGTTTAGATAATTGTTCCTCCTGCTACAAGACTTGTCTCTATCACAGTAGGAACGAAGAAAACAACTCAGTCTGCCATCGTTAAAGTTCAAGCTGGAATGCGCTGACATCCGTCTTTACGCACAGCTCTCCGACTATAAACTCACCGACAAAACACGAAGTGGCGGGGATGTGGGTAGATCTTCTCCAAAAACTTAAGATATTTGTTTAGATATCTATTTTAAGCTTCATGTACCACTTGTCTAGGGTAACCCGTCCTCTGACGCTTTTATGGCCTTCTGCCTTATCACCACACGCAACAAAGTGCAGCCTCTTATCTGATCCACGCAACCAGTGCAGCTTCTTTCTGACGCTACACCTGCTACTCTCCCAGTATGCCGGCTTACTGGGACCCGCTCCCAATAGCGGACTCGGTACACGAACTTTCTGTAGTGTTTGTCGAGGAATAGCAACGTTAACCCGTGGGGAAGAGGACTATTCTGTTTCTCACAGCATGCACAAACTAGGAAGACCAAAGGCGTCTCCAATGCAATTATTAGAATGAGTCTAGAAAAAATCGCTTCTGCTCAATCATCTAATAATGCTCTTTATTCATTAGTCCGTTTAAATCCCACCGCTGTCACCATGTGTTGTTGCCTGGAGTTGAAAGGATGGCCTGTACGATAAGCACTCAGCTGGCTGCACATACACCTGGCCACCACAATCGAATCTTATAGCTGAACTATAATACCAGGCACCTACTGTCAGGTTAGGTTACGCGCCGACCTCTGTGATGTCAATGACCTAAGACTTCTATGTATACAGATAAACCCCGGACTGTCTAGAGGAAGGTGCTCAAGTCTTCCAGGAGAACAACCAGGCTTTTTAGTATACAGTATAAGAAGGCAATGGAACATCAAGGCCCTGACAGTTAACTCACGCGTAAAACATTCGGTCTCAGTAAACAGCTGAAACTCAGGTCATTTATAAGAGGTGCTTAGTTTCAAGGCTTAAACTAAGACTCAGAAAGAATAGAAAAGAATCACAGAAGAGAGACGTTATCTTTACCATCCTGTTTGGGAAGTGGTAGCCTCGTCCCAAAACAGAATACAAGCTGAAAGAATCGGACGTTGGATTAAAATAGTTTTATAATTCAGCATTTTTAAATACAGCAAAAATGCGGCACAATACAGCTTGTTGGTTACAATATGTAGGAAAAAGATAATTCCATTTTGTGGTGAGAGGGAAAAACAAAAGAAATTAATCCAATAGATGTAGTAATTCCATTTTGTGTTGAAAAAAGGAAAAACGAAAGAAAGTAATCCAATAGTGTCGAAAAAAGCAAAGAGTCCAAAATGAATTCTCGTTCAGTGATCTCCCTTGTCCGGGTGTAAGGCCACGAGCAGCAGGTGGATGATGCGGAGTTCCGATGTTCACTGGAGCACTAAGTCCCGCATACTTGGTTTCGCGACGACGTACGGAGTTCACATAATAACTATCAGGAGCTACAGAGTAACACAACACGTAAGACGAGGAAAGAAGAAGAAGCAGCCCCGGACTTTGGTTGACCTGCTTCTTATAGTACTGATTTTCCGTGACCCCATGGTCCTCCCCTACACATTCCTGGGGCGGTGCCCTCTTCACAGAACTTGATGGAAACTAAACTTACTTCAGAACATTCTAGATAGTCAAAGGCACACATCTCCGGGTTACAAAGCGGAGTTTTACATACATTCAGTGTTGACGACAACATTCTAGTTGAGACAGAGATTCATTCAATATCGGCATTTACTGGTTTTAACATACAAACAGTTTACATTTGATAACAGGCATTACACATTAAGATATAGCATGCATATTACATTCTATTGAGAGTACTTGGTTACATTCAACAGTGTAGGCTACTTAAACATGTTGGTTGGTTACGTTCAAACATCGTAGGCTACACATGTTCATACGGAATATGTTACATTCAGAATGATAAGTATTTCATTGCATTTGGTTACATTGTCGTGGTTTATTAATCAGGTAAAAGGCATGTCTTTATTGAAGGCACGTAAGTCGTTTTATGGTATTTTCATAGGCTACATTTTTATTACACGTTATTCCCCAAAACCCCATGTCTAACGTAACACTTCTTGTATGTTGTTATTAGTCAGCACTTTCATAGCATAACATTTTGTTCAGTCATTCTGTAGTTTATTGGATAAGAATTTTATAGCGTCATTCTTTCAGTCTTCACAACTTTCAGTCTCACAAGCTCCTCATCACCAAGCGTTCAATTCAGTCTTTCGGAGCTATTTGTTCAAATAGGCCTAATCACACACACTCTTCAACAGTTACGCACATTCCTTCTCTTTCATTCAAACTGGCGCACTTGATTCAATAGTGGTTAGCGGGACAACGGTGTACTATATGGTTTCTGTTACGTTACTTTCTTTATCTACTTAAGCAAGGTTTTCAAGGCAGGTGTCTCTCCTTGAGAGGACATCTCACATCTGGCTGATTTGCGCTAACGCAAAAGCAGCGAAGTGGGCGCGAATTCACGCATGCGTTCGGTGCTCCATGGGTGGGGCCTAGGAGTCACGACAACACACACACACCCATTACATGGTGGAAAGGCTCATATTGGGTATGTTAAGTAGAGCTGCTGAGGAGAATAACAGTGAATGGGCAGGGCTGTAGTTCTCCAAGACCTCAGGGAGATAGGTGGCAGCATGACTATACAGGGTCTTATGTGAGGCGTAGAATTTTGAATTGGAAACAGTATGCAACAGGAAGCTGGATGAGCAGTCTTACATTAGTCTTGAATTTCAACAACGGTCTTGAATTTCCTCTTGGGGATCAATAAAGTACAGTATCTATCTATCTATCTATTTATCCATCTACATGACTTGTAGATTTAAAGCGGGTGATCTCTGCTGCAGTGTTTGGATTAATTGGAGCTTATTTGGAATGCCTGACAGGATGGAGTCAATAATGTAACCCAGCCATTGGCCAATTAGTGCGCCATATGCCATATGTGTGTGGACTTGACTTGTGGACAGTTTTGCTTTAAATTCCTTTATTGGTGACCCCTGACAACAAGCTGTGTAATATGAGCCTCATGTGCTGGGATGATGCATTTGATTAATCATGAGTAACGTTTGTGAGTGAAGGTACCATCTGTTACCAGGACCGGGTATACATTTATAGATAGAATATCTTACTTTACTGTAGTTTAGATTATGCAAGACTTAGGTTAGTTTAAACTGTGTATTCATTTCTGACTGGATGAGAGGCATTCCTGTGAGTGGTGATCTCTGCAAGAGGGTGCACATTCCCATTCTCATGCCGGAGTGAGAAACATACAGTAAGAACAACCATCGTGCGTCCGCTGCCTGGCACTTGATTACATAATAGTGCATTAAATGAGTGAATGTGGCCTGGCCACGCCTTTAATGTCTATCACTTTGCACCTCTGGCCCTCCTTCAGTGATCACCAGAGTAGAGCTCAAAGAGAGAGCGTAGCATCTGACACCTTTAACATGTTGGAGATGTTTCTGTTGAGTTACCAGAAGAGCCTTTTGTGCACGTAGCCTACATGCCAAAATGTGAAGCATAAAGTTAAAATGTTGGCTGTATTCCAGTAATCATAAGTTGTGTTGTGTGTCTCTTGGCAATGTGATTTGTCCGTAACCTTTATATTTATGTTCTGTTTAAGAAGTTTGAAAATCTAATCCAGGAGCACAGTTTTTGTACTTCCCCCATCTGACGTCAGTGCAGGGAAGATTTGATGGGCAGTATGGTAGGGGTAAAAAAGAGAAATTGTCATTAAATCAACATGCTTTTTTAGAAACATCTGACATCTCAAGTTTTCTGCTGTAATTGTGTATTGCATTTCCAGGATGCCCTTGAAATCATGCACACAATATGAGTTACTAAGGTCACTCTCCACAGAGACTGCACAGTTGTCAGAAGTCCAGTGAAAAGCCAAGTTTCTTGAAAATAGCAAACATTCTCTTGAACAAGCTCATTTACATTCATCTCCCATGTGCGCACGCCCAGACAATCCACCTACACATCCACCAGCGCATTCAGCACCTTGGGGAGGACATGGAAATTCAAGACTGACTTGTTTTTCTCACCGTCTGTCAGCAGACAGTTTCTTACATCAGACTTTGAACTTTCATGGAAATATAGCCCACAGATTAAAACTTTCGTCTCCTTCATAATCTCTTTTCTTTTTCCCGAATCAACTCCAAAATATTATTTTAGATACAACAAGCCCATGTATTTAGGTGCATAGCATATGGCCAAGAAAATGGGCTCTGGATAATTAAAATAGGTGTATAGAAATTTGTATAGATTCCTTTTGAGAAAGGAAAGCTCCCTAGATGACTTTTGTGTCCCAATGCTCTAACCAATGCATTGTGAACATTAAATTACCTTTAGCACACAAGGGAGGGACATATTCAAATAAGTGGCTCAGCACTTAATATACTGCAGGCTATCTGGAACCCAGCTCTCTGCTATCTGAAATTCTCTCCTGAATGTCAATTCCCCATAACCAACTAGATGATCTCTAGTGTCTGTCTTGCACCACATCTGTCTTGATTTCCCCATGTTCCATACATGCTGTACAGTAGTGTACGCTATGGTATCTTGATTTCCCCATGTTCCATACATACTGTACTGTACTGTACACGCTATGGTATCCGATGGTAAATCAGTCGTGACATTTACAAGACTGAGTCAATAGTCGTGTGTGGAGCTCCCAATCAACTTCTAACTGAATTCAAAATCCAAGCCAATATGTAATGAAGTTAAATATAGCAAAATATATGTACTGTAGGTAGTCAATGTAGGTCAGCTATCCAGAGAGATACAATAATGTGTCAAGAAGCAGCGTCCTGCATCTCTACGTATCAATGGGGATAAGCTGCCTGGCTAGTGGAGAGTCACAGTAGCCTTTGTGTCTGCTGCCACTGAATACTGTACTGTAGCTCCTAATTGTGGCCTACTGTGGACCAGGAGTTCTCCTGCAAGATATCACCTTTGGTGATATTGGCTTAATTGTACAGCAGATTATTATCTGCTTCGACTGTTTGGAGTGCTTCTGTTGCATTTCTGCATTGTTCTCATCCAATTTATCATACAAGAGGCCGTCTAAACTGTCAATTCTGTTGCATCCAGTCTAAAGGGAGTTTCTCATCGCCACTGTTATCTTAATGCATGTATGCTCGAGGGAGTTCAGGCTCGGGGTCTGTACAGCGCTATTGGCAATATGAAAATACAATTGAATTGCGTTACGTTATTTCCAGAGCAAAATGAGCCAGCATCTAGATGGAAGGAGGTCCAGTACTGCGCTGAATAAAGCAGATTAGAGATTGATTACAGTAGTTAGAGAGTGTATAGATGTGATTAATTCTAATGACATTAAACATTTTGCTTGATATGAAGGGTGTGCTGGTTGATTTCATGAACACTCATTTGCCGTCTCATCATTTGCCGTCTTTGAAAAGTGGAATATAGATGGCTTCTGTTACATTTTGTTTAATACAAATTTCTAGGGGTGCTATTAGTTTTTGCTCATGATTTTGATTAAAAAAAAAAAATCTAATACATTTCTTTATGAGCTATATTATTTTTTTTGAGATTGCAATAAATCACCAACAAGTGATTATTTATTGATTATTATGTATTTGTGTGTAATACACTTGTTTTTAGTCAACTTTACCAGGGGTACCAATAATTGTGGAGGACACTGTATTTTCAAGACCCATTTTCATGGTTAAATGACCAGAATCAGAAAGTCCTGTGAGAAGCGAGAATGCGTGAGAAACACAAAATTCTAAACATTCTCTGAACATATAGTACACATGCCCTCAGCAGGCACCATTGGGCCATGCTGGCTAGCTATATGATGGCTTCATTTTTTACATGTGCATCATGGCAGAGTCAGCAAAAAGACCAGAGACAGTTGTGAAATACGCACCCCAAAGCTGTGAAATATGCACCCCAAAGCTGTTGGAGCTCCGCAGAGAAAAATGTGAACAAAAGGGAGAAGTCCGCGAATAAATGACTGAGTTACGGAACGCCCCTTTGACCAAATGACTGAGTTACGGAACGCCCCTTTAACCAAATGACTGGAGTTACGGAACACCCCTTTAACCAAATGACTGGAGTTACGGAACGCCCCTTTAACCAAATGACTGGAGTTACGATACGCCCCTTTAACCAAATGTTGTAGCACCAAGGTAGAAAATGCTTCAGATTCTGATGCTTAACTCTTTTTTACACATGTGTATATCAGTACACAGCAGTGTATCAAGTTCACAACACATTTTGTAAGCCAATATAACATTTAGAATCTTACTTGAACTATATGAACACCAAAATGCGTGTCTTCCTTCTGAGCAGTGTTGAAGCTGCTATCGGATCATGCCTTTCTCCCTACGATAGCAGCCTCAGAAAACAAGGCCCATAGTTTTCAAACAAGTATGATGAGGCAGGTATAGCCTTTGATCAAATATTCATCCAGGAGCTCTGCTCATGCAGACTACAATGTGAGACAGCTTGCATCTGCCGTGAGGCGAGGAGTGCTAGTGCAGCAGCTCTTCTGTTCCACTCTCCTCATTGTGCCTGATGTAGACACACCAGTAGCTTCCCCACACACCAGTAGATTCCCCACACTCTCCTCATTGTCCCTGACTAGATAAAGACACACCAGTAGATTCCCCACACTCTCCTCATGTCCCTGACTAGATAAAGACACACCAGTAGATTCCCCACACTCTCCTCATTGTGCCTGATGAAGACACACCAGTAGCTTCCCCACACTCTCCTCATTGTCCCTGATGAAGACACACCAGTAGATTCCCCACACTCTCCTCATTGTCCTTGACTAGATAAAGACACACCAGTAGCTTCCCCACACTCTCCTCATTGTCCTTGACTAGATAAAGACACACCAGTAGCTTCCCCACACTCTCCTCATTGTCCTTGACTAGATAAAGACACACCAGTAGCTTCCCCACACTCTCCTCATTGTCCCTGACTAGATACACACACCAGTGGATTCCCAACACTCTCCTCATTGTCCCTGACTAGATAAAGACACACCAGTAGATTCCCCACACTCTCCTCATTGTCCCTGACTAGATAAAGACACACCAGTAGCTTCCCCACACTCTCCTCATTGTCCCTGAAAGACACAACAGTAGATTCCCCACACTCTCCTCATTGTCCCTGATAAAGACACACCAGTAGATTCCCCACACTCTCCTCATTGTCCCTGATAAAGACACACCAGTAGCTTCCCCACACTCTCCTCATTGTCCCTGATAAAGACACACCAGTAGCTTCCCCACATGCTCCTTATTGTCCCTGACTAGATAAAGACACACCAGTAGATTCCCCACACTCTCCTCATTGTCCCTGATAAAGACACACCAGTAGATTCCCCACACCCTCCTCATTGTCCCTGATAAAGACACACCAGTAGCTTCCCCACACTCTCCTCATTGTCCTTGACTAGATACAGACACACCAGTAGCTTCCCCACACACCAGTAGCTTCCCCACACTCTCCTCATTGTCCCTGATACAGACACACCAGTAGATTCCCCACACTCTCCTCATTGTCCTTGACTAGATAAAGACACACCAGTAGATTCCCCACACTCTCCTCATTGTCCCTGATAGACACACCAGTAGCTTCCCCACACTCTCCTCATTGTCCTTGACTAGATAAAGACACACCAGTAGATTCCCCACACTCTCCTCATTGTCCTTGACTAGATAAAGACACGCCAGTAGCTTCCCCACACTCTCCTCATTGTCCCTGATAAAGACACACCAGTAGATTCCCCACACTCTCCTCATGTCCCTGATAAAGACACACCATTAGCTTCCCCACACTCTCCTCATTGTCCTTGACTAGATAAAGACACACCAGTAGATTCCCCACACTCTCCTCATTGTCCTTGACTAGATAAAGACACACCAGTAGCTTCCCCACACTCTCCTCATTGTCCCTGATAGACACACCAGTAGCTTCCCCACACTCTCCTCATTGTCCCTGATAAAGACACACCAGTAGCTTCCCCACACTCTCCTCATTGTCCCTGATAAAGACACACCAGTAGCTTCCCCACATGCTCCTTATTGTCCCTGACTAGATAAAGACACACCAGTAGATTCCCCACACTCTCCTCATTGTCCCTGATAAAGACACACCAGTAGATTCCCCACACCCTCCTCATTGTCCCTGATAAAGACACACCAGTAGATTCCCCACATGCTCCTCATTGTCCTTGACTAGATAAAGACACACCAGTAGCTTCCCCACACTCTCCTCATTGTCCTTGACTAGATACAGACACACCAGTAGCTTCCCCACACACCAGTAGCTTCCCCACACTCTCCTCATTGTCCCTGATACAGACACACCAGTAGATTCCCCACACTCTCCTCATTGTCCTTGACTAGATAAAGACACACCAGTAGATTCCCCACACTCTCCTCATTGTCCTTGACTAGATAAAGACACACCAGTAGCTTCCCCACACTTTCCTCATTGTCCCTGATACAGACACACCAGTAGATTCCCCACACTCTCCTCATTGTCCCTGATAAAGACACACCAGTAGCTTCCCCACATGCTCCTTATTGTCTCTGATAAAGACACGCCATTACGGTAGATTCCCCACACTCTCCTCATTGTCCCTGCTAGATAAAGACACACCATTAGATTCCCCACACTCTCCTCATTGTTCCTGATAAAGACACACCAGTAGATTCCTCACACTCTCCTCATTGTCCCTGACTAGATACAGATACACCAGTGGATTCCCCACACCCTCCTCATTGTCCCTGATAAAGACAAACCAGTAGATTCCCCACACTCTCCTCGTTGTCCCTGACTAGATACAGATACACCAGTGGATTCCCCACACCCTCCTCATTGTCCCTGACTAGATACAGATACACCAGTAGATTCCCCACACCCTTTTCATTTCCACTACTTTTGCTGCAGGCCACCGTCATTGTTGGGAAGGTGGATCCGTCAGAATACACTAGAATGTTATCAGTTCTCTCTCTCTCTCTCTCTCTCTCTCTCTCCGAGCTCCTTGAAGAATCGATAGATAATGTGTACATGCTGAACTGACTGACTGAATGAATGAAAACATATTGTGGTAAAACATGACAATGACATTGAATATGGTATTTGCCTATTGTAGATGTCTGTGCCATCTTGAATAGCCTTGAGGTATATGGCATACCTTGAAATTGCTGACCTCATTCTGGTGTGGATTAGTGGCTAGGGGCTTGTCTCTGTGTGAGTACCCCACAATGTTTAATTTAACAAGACCAAATCATTAGAGGATGATGCTCTCCTAGGGATTATGTGCTCACTTGTGAGTGTGTAGTGGGCTGTGGATGTGGAGGACATGGGAACACATGCAGTATTTAGAGAGAACAGATATGGAGGGTGGAAGAAATGGCTGTAGAAGAAAATGACTGACTACCTTCCCCTCGGATAGAAGGAGAACAAAAGGTGATTGGAGGAGCAATCCTTTCATACAGGGTCACAATCCCCTGTATTGCCCGTATTGCCATAACAATAGCACAATAGAAACATTAGATAATTATTTAGCAGAAACAAACTATAATGATCACACTTTAATTAGCCATGCACCATGATTGGCTACAAAATGCCTCACAAACTTGCCAACTACTTTAGTTTAAAATCCAAAGAAAAAACTACAACTATAATTTCTTACCAGGGATGAACAATCATTATCACTTCATCACCTGTATCTTCAAGAAATGGGGGAGGATGAGGTGTGTGTTTGGGGTAAGGTGTCTGGTCTACATGGTTAATGCATGGAGTTGTTTCACTAAATTGTGGACATCCGCTATCCTATAGCGCAGACCATCTTACAATTCTATTGTATTATTTTTACTCTGCTTTGTAGTGATGATATGAATGCAAATTCATGGTTACTAATGGTAGTATTAGGCTTGGATTTATAGTAGATTTCTGAAACCTATGTTTTGATTTTGTCCTTGGGGAGAACGTTTGATACTACTTTTACACAATGGTCATGGTGGCCCTGCTTTTTACTAGCCCATCATGTTATCTTCTGTGGGACAAATTCACCAGTTGGGGTCATGGAATCCTGATTGATTATACTCCAGGATTATTTTTCCCAATTGTATATACACCAAGGCATACACATGCCAAGGAACATCTAATTCTCCTGAGAATGAGCCTGCAAATCGGCCCAGCATTAGAGAGACTGCTTTGGAGGCTTTATGCTCTCCGTCCATCATCTCCTCTACCTTTGGAGGCTCTATGTGCTGTATCACTAATGCTCTCTGTCCATCCTCTCCTCTACCTTTGGAGGCTCTATGTGCTGTATCACTAATGCTCTCTGTCCATCCTCTCCTCTACCTTTGGAGGCTCTATGTGCTGTATCACTAATGCTCTCTGTCCATCCTCTCCTCTACCTTTGGAGGCTCTATGTGCTGTATCACTAATGCTCTCTGTCCATCCTCTCCTCTACCTTTGCAAAAACAAAACAAATGTCCTGGAAAAAAGACTGATTTGAGTATGTCAACTGTATAACCATCTTCATCTTCCTTTTGCAGGTCTGAGAGAAATGCACTGTGCAGCGCAGACTCAGGTAAATCAATCTCTTCAACAAGTAGATTTGAGTTCAATGGTGCTTTGAAAATATCTTGTGCTCTTAAGCATACAGTACGCTCAAGGTATCAACTTTTGTCTGTTGAAGATGTGTTTCATTTTCTGATAGAATCCGGCTCAAGGAACATGTTTGCTGAAAGAAAAGGGTTTTTAGTATCAGTAGACTGCTTAGATAGCATGCTTGTAAAGACTCTTTGGCAAGTCATTATGTTGGGGCTGACCCTGTTGGACAATGGGGCCTCTGGAGGTTTGGATTTGCAGTACTGTACGAAAGGTCTTGGACATCTTACATGTTTTGCTTCAGTAATGCCATAAGGACCATATTGTTTATTTCTCACTCTCATTCATAATTAGAATATGACCAGCGAACACAAGATATATGTACACAGTAGTGCATACACATCAAATGTAGTTTTGTTCTAATACAGTTCAATTTCAGTCTTAAGCTGCCATGGGATTTGATGTTAGCAGTGTTACAATGACCAGTCATCCACGGGGGAAGCTCTTGACGGAGCTGTCGGCCCCCACCCAGGCCACTGATGGGCATGTCTAGCCTGCCGGAACCTGCTGCTAGATCCAGCTACCATGGGGGTCTCGAGATCAGCTGCTGACTTGACCGTGGCTCACCCTAAAACTGACGCTGCAGAGTCAAGAGTATTTTGGCATGACACAAAGTAGAGCAACTACCTGAATCATACTGTACATCTCCGGTGACCTCTTGAACTCTTCCAGCTGTAGCTTTTCAATGAGATCTTCGATCTTCAAAGTGTCGTCCCCCCCATTCCCACTTCTGATCCCAATGCCACAGCCAAAACCATCTTCAGCTTCCCTCTGGCAAGATTGGTCATTAGAACACTGCAAACACGGATGGATGTGGAAGACTAGAACCTCAATCAGAAACGCACATTTTGCACATGTGTTTTTTACTGCACTTTACTGTACTGTATTTCAAAAATAACAAAAATGATTATAGGGGAAATAAGAAAAAAAAGCATTGGCCTTTATTTATACTCTGGACTTGTGTCTTGGCATAAGAAGCAGAGAATTGTACAGCCTGCTTTGATGCTCCCAAGTTGCTCTTGATAAAAAGCTTTAACAGAAGTCTTTGGAACCCTCTTAAGGAACTGTATGTTCATTCTTTTCTCACCAGAGTTAATGGGAAATGTGTAGGGGTTTTAATAGAATTCACATATTTCTGAGGGAAGATACACAGCCTACCTTTCAGTTGAATATTCCAGACTTGCAAGATGCAGTTAGACAACATGGGTTTGTTTGGGCTTTCTGGCTCTCAGTGCTGGAACACATCATGACACGAGGATTAGGGAGCACAATCTACAAAGGGCGCCTCTTGCTCTCTGAATGAGGATTTGCCGTACTGAGACCGAGACTCTGAGAGCTGCCACAGACTCTAATGAGATTATCCGTCTTAATTAGAATTATATTTTTACTTTGCATTTGAAAACTGAACCACTGAACTGAAAGATTAGATATTGTTGATGTTGTTTATGGGCATTGCAATGTGGCTCCTACATATTATTGTACATTGTTCAGTGTATAAGTGATGCACCTACATGTAAGGAACACCTATCCAATTATAAACTGAACAAAAACAGTCTTCACATCCCTCTTGAATGATCCAAAGCTATCACAGGAACTAGGCAGCTCGTGGCATAGAATGCATGCGTATTTAAGTGGAATGTCTGCAGTCAATGTGTCAGACCAATCATGGTGGGTGTGGGCTACCTGGGCCAAAAATGCCAGGGACGATTTCTTCTTCTTCTTCTTTTTTTTTGTTTGTCCTTGTCCAACCCCGATGATACTGTAGATTGATATTTGAATACTATGCTATAACAACACAGTAGTTGGCTGTTAAGATTTCCCATTTCTTGAAGATGAGGATGCAACTTTCCAATTATTGGCTCAGCCCAATCCATAGGAGAATCCAGCATCAGGAGAACCTATTTTGTTTGTGGTCTGTTTTCCCCCCTGATGTGCTATATCTTCCTCTATTCATTTGCAGTCACAGTTGAAGAGCTGATTGAATGTGTAAAGAGCAAGGACCATCAAAGGGTAAGGGCACAGTTTTATAACTTTTCATAAGACTTTTGACAAACTCCTTGGGGTACTTGAAGTTGAAGTATTAATTTCCCATGACTTGGTTATATACCTTTTAAGAAACATAATACTATTGGTATTTTCAACCCCTTGTATTTTCTCAGAATTAACAATTCATATTCCTACGGCAGTTCACATCTTTGTTGGTGATTTTGTTGGTATTTCCAACACATTAGTTTCACATTTGACCCTCTCAGCACAGCTTACAGGGGTGACCTGTGTTGATGCTACATATGAACCATACTGATGTCAATTTTGTATCTGTTTTTGTTTCTGTTGTTCTTTACTTAGCTCACAGACTGTGTAGCCATTATGTACCAAGCTGTTTCCTCCAAATATCTGTAATGACTTCTCAATGGTTCTCAATGACTAAAAGGAAACCTCCTGTCTAAGAACAGCCTAGGGTCTATTTTTGGATAATGATGATAATGACCAAAATTATTTTAATATGAGTAGTGTTCAGTAAGACCTGAATATGGAAAGAAATCCCATACAACATAGCGTTTAGGGTAAGCTCACCACATCAAAGTAAATCACTACTTTAAGCCACTGGCTAGACTTATTGTGATATCACTATACCTCTATGCTATTGTGGAGAGGGTCCCTGCAGACAATACAAAGCGTTTTGTACGTGTAAAGAAGGTATTAAAGCAGGTCTATCAATAATATTTGACAAATTACCAATTGTATAATAACCGTGTCGTCTGTTTGGCAGTTGAAAGACCTCCATAAACGTGGTGCCAACCTAGCGGTGCAGGATCCCCACGGCCGCACTCTCCTGCACCATGCCGTGGGGGTGGGGAGCAAAGAGATCGTGCGCTACATTATTGACAACGGTAAGACCACTCACCAAGTGTCAGTGTACGAATATGACATAACAATGCAATTATTGAACTTCATTCTGTGATTTTCCAAGAAATCATGTTAACATGTTTTGGATAATACAAATCATGTACAGTGAGTAAGTTTTCTCTTTGTACAGTATGCTGCACATGCCACATAACATTCTATTCTTGTGCTTTCATTAGTTTTGTTTTTGTTTCTTTTTTAAGGTAACGTTACTGTACATGTGTCTTGTGCTGTTCCTCAAAGTCAAAGCATAGAGCTGCACTTAGCGCTGTAGAAAAGACACAGACAGGCGCTGGTTATGTGTTCAGTGAGTGCAGCTGCTGTGTGCCGTGTCAGAAGCTCTTGAGCATTGCTGATGCCCGTGGCTGAAGAGGCAGAAGTGCTCTTGGTCAGAAATCACTCCTACACAGACTTTTTATGGCACTGTATAAAAAGCCATGAATAACCTTGGGCCTGTTCTGTTTTTACTCGCAGGCATCAATCTGTTTTGGCTTTTATTTCACTCATCTCCTTTCTCTCAACAGCACCCGTCGATATCTTGGATGTAACAGAGGGAGAAAAGTAAGTGTCAAATTAAAGTAGAATGTTACAACAATTGACAAATCTCATATTATTATTATTATTATTATTATTATTATTACAACAACTACTAGGCCTATTACTACTACTACTACTACTAGTTTTATTGCAGTATGTGTTCACCTCTCACAACATTGCCCATCCTAAACTCTCTGTATGTTTCTGTGACAGTGGGGAGACTGTCTTGCACAAAGCTGCGTCATTGTGTCACAGGACCATCTGTCACTACCTGGTGGAGGCAGGCGCCTCCTTGATGAAGACAGACTTACAAGTGCGTCAAACCTTATTCTCTATTCTCACAGAGACGCCTCAGTGCTTATGTGCACCATACACTTTACATTTGTTGGCACTTTCATGTGTTAATGTGACATTTCCACATTTCTGAAACTCACTGTTATCCTCAGCAACCAGGGGGGAGCATGGCAGGGGGGGCGCCACCCACTTGGATCCAAACACCCAAATAGTTTTACAGGTTTTATAAACAGGTTCACAAATGTTACTGTATGTTGATAGATCGGACACCATTGAACTCTTATGTGTTCACATGTGAAATAGTAAATATGGCACTACTTTATCAAGTAGTTTATGATTCCACCTCCATCTGAACATTTAACAAACTTGTAAAGCACATTTGACTTCTTATTAATTATCTATCTACAAGCCTATTGGAGAATTTGAATTTGCCCATCTCCGGATGAACTATCAAGAGCAGGAACTGCTCTTTTCCCTAATGAAAGTGCAACCAACAACCCTCATCACTCTTTTCTATCCATCGCTTCCTCTTCTTGAATCTCTCAAATTTCTATCATGCAATATTCTCTTGCGAAGGCCAAATCTCCACCATGCAAATGAAAGCAATTAACAATGCCTTGCCCAAGAAAAGATGTCTGATGTGATGGTTCTACTCCCCTACAGAGTCACTTATTCTGATTCTCTGTCTCTCTCTCTCTCTGTCCAAGAAGAGGCAGCAGAAGGCTTTCATTAAGGGCTCTTCACACATTAGGTCACCTCGGTGTCAGGCATGCAGGCTCCTAGACTTGTGTCCTAGAGATCGAGTGCTTAGTCATCATCAACAGCAGCGGTATCAGCACCAGTTTACCCTCTCCACGCTAGAGATGAAATCATGGCGCCTGCTCTCTGCCACGGCCTCATGCCTTCTGGCATGGACCTAATTGGTCACTTTGGGGTAGAATAGATCTGAACAGCCCTGCTCTGAAACCTTTTCTCCCATTACATGGCCTTTTCTGCTCCTTACTGATCTTGCATTGTGTGAGTGTTCACATCACAGAAAAGGGATTCTGGTGGTGGATTTTAACCACTGGAGAGATGTCACGCGGTGGGTTGTTGAGTTGACCTACTGTAGGTTTAAAACCGAATACTGAAACCTGCTAGTGAATGGCACAGAGCATGGAGAAATGTTTACATTTATGTTACTGCTGGACAACAATACAGGGTTATATATTTGAGTCCTCTGTTCAAGATTAGATACAAGATTGAAGAGTGACTCTATGACCTATTTGACCGAACTGTTGGGCCAACCAGTTCATTATAGTTACTGTTTCAACCCCTGAAATTTGCTAAAAGAATTCTAAATGGCCAAACAATTATAGACAATCATTCAGTATATCTTTACTCTTCCCGTTTTAACACTGAATTCCTATTAGCCTTTATCTGACCTTTTGACTACTGTATGTGGTTGCACCTACCAGTAAAAACATTATTTGTATCCAATAGTTACATCTCATGTACACCTGAGTTTAGAATAAATGACATGTATGGGTGTGCACAACATGTCAACAATGGCGTTATAGCATGGCAGTAGTATTTACATTGTGTAGCACAGCGTGTCTGTCACTTGAACTAGCGGGTCTCCCGCCAGCATATGAACAGGGAGACTGACTATTAAAACTAAGATGGACATTTGTGTGATTATGGGCATGATTATTTGCATTTCTCATGCACATACAGTATGTGTCCATGCACTTCTGACAGGATGATGTCTGCACCTGTAGCTGCTTCCTTACACTGTACCTTCTGTAGCAGCTCACGGCGTTCTGTCCTCTCCCCAGGGTGATACACCTGTAGCTGCTTCCTTACACTGTACCTGCAGCTCACGGCGTTCTGTCCTCTCCCCAGGGTGACACACCAAAGCACCGTGCAGAGAAGGCCAAGGACGCCGAGCTGGCCGCCTATCTGGAGAACCGCCAGCACTACCAGATGATCCAGCGAGAGGACCAAGAGACTGCAGTGTGATGGAGAACCGGCCTTTTCTCACTTTAGCCTCCTTTACTTGTGCCAAACCAATGCCAACCAAATATACGCAAACTCATGGGATTTGTAGCTTTGGTGGGAATGCATTTCAATGCCTTCATCTAGACAGCGAGAGCAGCCGGAGTGTGTGGCTAACGAGTGGTGTTCTGCTAACATAAGCAATGTCATGTTCAAATTAGCAGATCTTATATTTATTTATTGCACTGCCAAAAGCATAGTGTGTGTTTATGTTCATGTGTGCATATGTATGTTGTATCTTTCTGTGTGTGTGTGTGTGTGTGTGTGTGTGTGTGTGTGTGAGAGAGAGAGCGAGAGAGAGAGTGAGATTAGAAGAAATGAAGTGGATTGTTTAGATTTCAAAGTTCATGTTGAGCTGCAAAACTGAATGTTTGGTGAGTTGATAGAAAGCTTGTGGATTACATGGGTTTTGAGTTTGGTCAATTAAAGATAGAAAATGTGATTTGAATTAAATAAATTACTTTTCAGTGGCTGTTATCCTGAACTTTTCAACATCTGACGTGGATTTGGAGATTGAAATATTCTGAAGAGATCAGTTGTGGATCTCAAAAGGATCCAATTGAGCATCTGTATTGCTATGGACTATCTGTGTGAGCAGCCTGCCATGATGATGGCGTTGTTGAGTCGGTGGTGTCAGATCTTCATTAGTTAAATACTGCTGTTGAGCTTGCGTTCATGTCTCCTCTCTTTACACTGTATTCTTTCTCTACACATAATTCACCATCATTACATAGGAGGGTGTATAGGGAGCTCACTGAGGTCCCTATATCAGTGTAAACCTCTACACATAATTCACCATCATTACATAGGAGGGTGTATAGGGAGCTCACTGAGGTCCCTATATCAGTGTAAACCTCTTTTTGCTACTTTATGTTATATAGCCTCCAATGGGTTGTTTCCCATGAGAACATACTGTAGTAAATGGTACTGTAAGTGTATCTTAGAAGCCATCTGTCAAAGCAGTTTTGCACTGTAGGTTAAATTGCCTTGAATATATTTTCTCTCTATGGCTGATTATTGGAATTTCTACTTGATGTACTAAAGTAATTGTTTATTTCATATGACATTTTACGGTAAATGGATGTTTGTATATTTTTTAGCAATGAATTTCTGTGCCGTCATGTTTGTATTATAAAAACAATTGTAAATTTGATAATTTTTTTTCTCAAAGTACAGAGCAATTTTATCTCTGTTACACCTACTTGTGCGTGTACTCACTTCTTTAATGAATTTGACCTTCAAAAATGTCATAGCAGTATGTCAGCTTCTGCTGTAAAATTCTAGGTGAAAAGATATTATTATTATTATTATTATTATTATTATTTGTGGATACTATTTATTTTCAACTAGTACTAAACTTGCAACATCAGATTTTAAACAATACTAAACATTGGAACATTTCATGCATATAGTTGTACTGCTTCACACATAATTCTGCAGAGTAGTGGTAGTTTTCAGTCACAGAAAGCACTCCACAGCATATTTCTATTGTTTTTGATTTATTCAGCTTTCTCTCTATCTGAGCTACTGTCACTACCTAAAATGTACATGTATTCTTTTCCCTTTTCTAACAGTTTTCATTGGTCTTCTTTTGTGGTTCTCTGGTCCCCCCAATCCAAATAGCTTGTTTGAATACAAACAGTTTCATGTAATCACATCACTCTCACAACATCCTGGGCTAACCGTTTGACTACAGTACATACAGTAGGAAAGATGAATGGCCATCCTCCATGTAGCATCATGCGCTGCGTCATGTGCCAGACTGCATTTCTCTCCTTGATTCAGGAGCCAACTCAAGGCTAGTGAGTGGTAGAGTTAGTGGTAAGGCAAAACCTAAAGCCTTTCATTCACTATAAGAATTCGATGGCAGAATGTCCACAATATGATCTTTATTGAAAGATTGAAATTAGATATTTTGTGAATTCCTTTTTGTGAATTCCTTATTAAATAACTTTCATTAACATAAACATTTTTATTTTTATTAATTATATTTCAGAACGGCCCAGTGTCCGTTTAGAATATAACAATATTGTCAAATCAAACATTGCTCATTCAAATTTGAATATAGCTAATATTGTAATTTGTATTCCATTATTGCTCCAGATTAAAATTAGCATGATTTGATTGTCCTAATTATTTCAGCGCAAGTACAAAAGACTTTTGAAGCAGGCATTTTGACACAATACTCAAATGTTTGAAGGGCTGTAGGTTTCTTTTTTTTATTTCATCTAAAGCCCTTTTCTCTTATGATGTGTGCATCAGGTTAGAGGCAGATCTACTGACCTTGTAAAAATATCAGAAGACCAAATATAATGCACCTTTTGCACAAGACAGGTGTTTGTGTCTTGTCACTGTTTCAATATCCCATTGTGCAGGTTACAAATGGAGAATCCTTTAATATGGCGCTTTAAGTGCTCTGCCATGTACATAGCCTACTATATTTCCAATCAGCTACTGGACCCTTGAACCATCACATGAATGTTGTGTGGTGTATGAACCATATAAAATAAACAGGAGCTCAGAAACGTCTGTGCTGGTGCTCATGGGTAACTAATACTGTACAATATCTTATACGGACCACAATCACATTCAACATGTTGTGACAAGATGTGTACATTTTAGATACTGATGCTAGCCATGACATGGATTCAGTGTACATACTGTGACTATATCAGTAAAGAATGGATTTTAAACCATTAATACAGTGGAACTAAAAACTGATCTGACTTACACGTATGTTTGTTGTCGTTTTCAATTTGAAATAATTCTTTGCATGCAATACAGGCCTCAGATCTCTGCTCCATTCCCACTAGATCAGCAGACTTGCCAGTGAGTGACTGACTGAATAACTCAATGAAACTGGGTGTCTGTAAACCCATCTGTTTATGAAGAGCAAGGAAGACTCTGTTTTACAGAGGTGCTACACATAGAGGTGTTTCCATGACTTGTTTTTGATGCTGATGTGTGGATCATTTAGCACAGTGATGTACACTTTTCCTCTCATTTGAGAACATGGTTTAACATTAGATAGCTAATCTACAATCTCCATCTACAGCCCTGGAATGAAAGGGAAATACAAAAAGAAAACAAACATTTTAAAATAAAAACTCTAAAACTTTGAACGTTCACTCTTAAAAACTAATCTGTTGTAAACAACACAAACTGTATACTGTAGTCTCTTATCTAGGCACAGTGGTGTGCTAAAAAATAATGCAAGTTGTGTTGTTTTCAACACATTTGTTTTAAGAGTGTGAAATACATATTTCAACATTTATCAACAATCACATTTTGATTGTTATTTAGTAATCTGTATCCGTGATTTTTTATTCATTATTCACAAAACTATTCACAACAATTTAGGTTTAGGCTACATTTATGTATTGATCTAAATATATTGATTTATCTGGTTACCTAATGTGATGATAATGAGCACCTTTTCAGAAGGAGAAACTTTGAGAGACCATGATGATGAGAGCAGAGGGGGAGAGGGAAGTCCAGTACACATCATGATAGATGCCGCGCTGAGGTATTTATACATGCTGATATGTGAGAAATCCAGCCAGCAGCCAAATATTCCGTAAAACAGGATTCTTGCGATGTATGATGTAACTCCGTTAATTTCAAATGTGCGCACTGATTATCTATACCTATGTTTACCTCATTCTAAATAAAATCGATCATTTTGATAAATATCAATATTGTTATACCATGTGTTTTATCTTATTCAAGGCATTTCTTATGATTATGATTTTGTTTTTCAATTAGGACATTTTAAATTAAATTAAATCACATTCTCTCATGACGTCCATGTTTGATCAGCTCGAGAAGTGTGTTCAAGTTGCTGTGCTGAGTGCAGTTCAGGGCAGAAGAGCAAATAGATAGATTAAGATTAATTAAGAGATTAATTAAGATTAAGATTAATTAAGTTTAAGATTAATTAAGATAGAACAGAGGAGCAGGTCCATCACAGTGCAAATTGCAGCTGAGATCCCACGACGAAAAACAATCCCTGGTTTTCAACAAAGTACAGAGAAAAAAAGATTATTCACATTTCAATATCTGCAATTGAGCTCTGTAGCCTATACGTTTTGTATAATAATTAATCAAGAATTTCTCTAGCCTGTAACGATAACGGCAACTATAATGATAAAAGAGTCAACACTGAGCAATGAAGAGACAAGTCTCTTTGTGTTGCATGTGATGACTACAATGGGATGCATTCTGATTCACTCTGCTTTTTATTGTTCTCAGAATTGCTCAAAATGATCCCTCTTCATGTCATTATAGTTACAGTTTATGTGTGGACATCATCATTCTTAGCTAGAAAAATATTTTGTTTGCCATTATTGTTATAGTTATTGTTCTTGGTGTGAACGAGTCCTGTCTTTGTAACATTGCAAGAGCCAGCTGAAGATACAGGACAGACAGGACTTCTGTCTTGTGAAATATGACTCGTCCCTGACAAAGACAAGATGTAGGGTTGGGAGTACACATCAATGTGTTTACTCTAAAGGTTTGCTCATGTCCTGTTTGGTCCATGACACCTAATTACTTCTTGAATGAAAGCACACAGATTTAGTAGGTCAACATAATACTTTCTGTAGTGGCTTGAACAAAGCATTAACTATGCACTCCATCACCCTTACTGACTTTATGTCACTGGAGCTCTCATTTGAGATGAAGCCCTGTTGAAGAGAGCTCTTACAAAACAGCGTGGGTTTAACGAGCACAAGCTGTCAGGTTTTGCTGTGTGGTGAGACTAAATAAGATGGGATAAGCCTAAAAGTCACAGTGCAGGATTTATCTTATCTTATGTTATGTTATGCGGATAAAGTAAAAGAAGGGGCATGTAATCAAATTCTAATCAATTTAGCATCTTTGCACTTTTCCCAAAATGGTGGCTGTGGGAATAAATTAGCGAGAGCCTTAGCCCACATTCAGACAGGAAGAGACTTCTCTTTAAATGAATGTGTTGTCCCCATCTGGACAACACAGTTGTGTTGTTTTCAATGCAGATTGTGTTGTTTTCAACACATTTTGTGTAACACATAGGAAAGGAAACAATACAAACTGTGTCCCTTCCTGGACCCAGAGATGTGTTAGAAACAATGCAAATGTGTTGTTTTCAACACATTTGTTTTAAGAGTGAGAGAGACATGGATTGGTGCACAACACAGTAACACTTATATTATTATGTTTTGAGGCAACTAGCGATGGGCGATGAGGGAATTAGCGGCTGTCTGTGTGCCGCTCTAGAGACAAGTTTAACATCTGGTTCATCATACCCCGTCATGTTTACATGAGGTTCAGTATCAGAATATCAGAAAATATTAATTGTGTTGCATGTTATATGTTTATCTACATTATCTTATCCCATTAGGTTTACCTTTTCTTACTGTATAGAGGAGCAAGCAGATATCCCATTAGGTTTACCTTTTCTTACTGTATAGAGGAGCAAGCAGATATCCCATTAGGTTTACCTTTTCTTACTGTATAGAGGAGCAAGCAGATATCCCATTAGGTTTACCTTTTCTTACTGTATAGAGGAGCAAGCAGATATCCCATTAGGTTTACCTTTTCTTACTGTATAGAGGAGCAAGCAGATATCCCATTAGGTTTACCTTTTCTTACTGTATAGAGGAGCAAGCAGTGAAGCTTAGTTGACACCCATTGTGGTCACCCACCCTTGTGTTTAGGTTTGTCACATTTACCAATTCATGTCCTGATCACAATTACTTGACCTGAAAACACAGCACAGCAATCCTGTGTTGGTTCTTTACACTCCCTGTCCCTATTATTTTGCAGCTAGTCGTCATTCATAAAAACAGACACATGCACATAATCAGTTCACTGGAATTAATACAAGACTTCCATTCTCCATGAGACCTGATCCTGACAATAGATAGTTTCATTGTTAGTACTATGATTAGATGATTTCAAAACGTTGTCCATAAGTATCTTCATCATTCAGACAGAAAGTTTGTTGCTCAATTTCAATGGGGAAGCCTAAAATGTTGTCTTGTGTATCATCACCCTAAGATAGGAAAATGTAAATAATAAACATAATTGAAACAAGTTCTAGAATAACACCCCTGTTACAGATCATTATAATGAGTGTGTGTGTGTGTGTCTGTGTGTGTGTGTGAGAACTTAGAGCGGGGCTGAGTGGGGTGGGGAGGGGATGGGGGTCCGTGCTCAATCTATCTCTCAAGCAAGGGATCGTTGGGCTGAAAAAGGTTGAAGACCCCTGTAATAACTTTACATTATTGGCAAAACGTTATTATGTTATTGTTTCAGAAACGGTATTACATTATTGGCAAATTACACACATACTATTACAGGGTTTAGAGCAAGGACTCTGTGCCTGAAATCCAGCTATCAGTCATTTTTGAAGATCTAATATCATAAAGGATATAATTGCTTACTTTCAAATCTCACCCCACACCTGAATTCAAGCACATTGTTGTTAACAGTTAGCCTGGACATCTTTGATTTGAGCTGTACGGGTATTGGGCATAAAAAGCCTGTTGGGCCATTGTGCTACTGGCCATTAATCATGACGGTTTTGCTCAGAGCAAACCATTCTGTTCACAAATCATTCAGTTTTTTGTTCCTGACACAGATAACCTATGATGCACCATACTAATGCAATCTCAACCCACGCTGGTAGCTATACTAGTGAGTGCCATCGCTAAAATGTTTTATTATATGTAAGTTTAGAACATTAACAATAAAAAACGATGTGCACAACAACACTAATAATAGCAATTTATATTAAAAAAAAAAAACAATGATTATCTCATAGCAATAATAATAACTATAATACTGTATATCAATATGTTTAATACATTAACAGAACACAAGTTTAGAAGAGGTGCTGAGTTTTGAATGCTTCTTGAATGGACTGAATTGGGTAGGTCTTATTATCGTACCCCAACCCTAACCCTAACCCTAACCCTTGGGTAGGTCTTATTATCATACCCCAAAAAGGTCTTATTATCGTACCCCAAAAAGGTCTTATTATCATACCCCGAAAAGGAAAACTATTTGAATTGTAATCCTTTCATGAAGACAAGGCAAGGGCAATGAACAACAGGGGTAAGATACCTGAGTAATAGCATTACAGTTGCAGTGAAGAGTAATCACCAGAAGGGTGGTATGCCTTATTTGATGTGTGTAGAGTAATCCCCTAATCACCAGAAGGGTGGTATGCCTTATTTTATGTATTATATGTGATTAGTCCCCTAATCACCAGAAGGGTGGTATGCCATATTTTGCTGATTAAAGACCAGCTGCATCACGTTCCATCCATATCATCTGCAATGGTTTCACTTGTCTGCAAATCATGAAATTGGCCAATGATTTAGAAGCATGTCGTGTGGGTGATTGAAATATTGAGCACTTAACAAGACCTCAGGACACATGCTTAGAGAAACCTTCTTATAGAACATTTCTTTTTTTGCAGATAAAAGGCTAAAATATACTTCTCATTACATGGAATAAACTCATGTCAAAGGCAATAGTAATTGTTCCTACACTTTGCTTTTCCTAGCAATCCATTTCAGTATCTAAAAATTGTTTGAAAGAAAGGCGTGTTCCTTGTTTCACATATGTATCATGTCAAAGTTTATTTGGTTCTTTAACTTGAAATTGTGACTAGCTTGGTGTTTCATGACCGTGCTATATATACTATCAATAACACAACTTACTTTACAACTTTGCATGATCTGATGTCATTTGGAATGAATGTACAGATTTCTCAGTGTGTATATATATATATATATATATATATATATATATATAAGGATGTGTGTGTTTAAATTTAATGTAATTATCAAAGGTCTCCTCTCACAAATCTGGTACACAATCTCAGTGTGTGTGTGTGTGTGTGTTTAAATTTAATGTAATTATCAAAGGTCTCCTCTCACAAATCTGGTACACAATCTCAGAGGAATGACACACACACACACGCACGCACGCACGCACACACACACACACACACACACACACACACACACACTTTACACTGCCTTTCAAAAGTTTGGGGTCACATAGGTCTATACATTTTATTTTTTTCGAAAGAAAAACGTTTTTTGTCCACTATATCAATCAATCAGAAATACCTAAATTCCCATGTTCCTATTTTTGAATATCAGATTCTAAGGCTAACTGATTAGAATGAGAGTAGTTTTGTTTCTGGTGCACCAGCTAAAGGCACACAACGGCCAGAAACAGAAAGGTGTCGATCTATTCTTGTTTTGAGAAATGAAGCCCATTCCATGAACAAAGTGGCCAATAAATCAAAGCCCTCATACAATGTTGTGTGATATTGTCTTGACAGAACAGTGCAAATTGGCTTTGACCATCCTAGTAAAAGGAAATTAAAGGCCCAAGTAGACAATTTAGCAAACGGACAATACATTAGAGTGTGAAGTTTACGAAAACAAACGTTCACAGGTCCTCAACTGGCAGTTTTATTAAATAGGACCTACAAAACACTTGTGACTTCTTGATGCTGACTTTCTCCACAGAGTTGTACAGAAACGACCATATTTTAGACTGGCCTATAAAAAGTGAAGATTAAGATGAGCAAAACAATAGAGACAGACACATGTAAGGTGTACAGATCACAGAGAAGAACATGGTGAGACACGGACCCAATGCTGAGTGCTGTATGACTCCATCCAAGAGTATGATGGAGGGACTTTGGTGGTCTGGGGGTGCTTTGATGGATATAAAAGGGACATTTGTACAGGATAAATGAATCTTCCATGCCACACCCTGTGGACACCCTGTCCTCAAGACAAGGAGTACTGTAAGTAGTCAGCTGGTATTCTGTTTGGACACCCCAAACTTTTGAACAGCATGTATTATGTATCATGTTTGTTATTTACATTCCATGCCATGATTGCAATTTGTTGACCAATTCCATTTTTACATGATTTTGTGTTTAACATTTTGCATACCAACATTAACTCACTTGATATAATATATCTTATTTACAAACATTGTATTAATGACATAAGTGCAAGAAAAGTACAAACATCCACATATTAAATACTGAGGGAGAGATTAACATTGAGCATTCATTATAATACACCAGCCATATATGTACACGTTCATTTGATACCCTTCTAGTCACAGGAGGCTCATTATAACATGTAGATTGACTTGATTGCACATGTGATCGCCAGAATGTATTTTTCTTACTGGCAAAACACAAAACACAAACATTTATCAGTTACTGGATTTAGTCTGAAAGCTCAGGATTACAATTCATATTTGGAGAGACCACCATCACGACTCTCTCTCTCTCTCTCTCACACACACACACACACACACACACACACACACACACACACACACACACACACACACACACACACACACACACACACACACACACACACACACACACTCATACATGTGTGTATGATAAATACATTAGTGTAAGCAAAGTCTGGTTAAGTGAGTTGAACAATATGTATATTAGGGGTGTAGTATACATGTATTTATATATTCATGCTTTTGATACACATTACAAATAAAAAATACAGTGAATTACTTTACTTCAATGCTTGTTTAGATATATTAAAACACGGAGTAAATGATTATTTTATCTCCTCTTGACTAACTAGAATAAAATGGGTGTTAATCAAGCTAATGCTAGGTCCTTGCTTATTTTCCACGTCAGCTTTCTTTACGGACAAACTAGAAAGAGCTTCCCTGATCTGGAGCTGCCCGTTTATTCTTTTGTTTGTAAATAGTGTCAACCTAAAGTACCTGTTACTGTAAGCACCAATCAAGGGAAAGGAATTCCACTACAAGAGAATGTGGTGTTTACTAATCATTGCCCATCTTTCTAACCACTACAGATATTCTGTTTGTGGCTCAAAGCAGTGAAATTGAGGACCTCAAACAATTAAACATGGTGAAAGAATTGCATAATCAACGTAACTTATGTATCCTAAGTAGCAACCTAATATATTATGTCCCCCCCCAAAAAAATCAACCTGAACTGATTTTTATATTTAGAAATGCATGCTATACTTAGCACGGAATAGCACAGGACAAGACTCTCTTTTTTATTTTAAAGAACAACATTGGCAAAATGTTTGCCTTGTTTTAATAGACATTCATCATGTACAAGTGCCTTTTTAAGTTGTAATTTGACCAGTTATGACTCATTAACATATTATAATTTTCACAACAAATTGAGTTGAATCTGCTGCTTATTCCTTTCACATGCTCAACAAGATTAAGGGCCATGTTTTAGCGATGTGACACACCTGGTTTAAAGAAATTTCCGGCATGATTTTGATCAGACATTGGGCGCATTGTTCAAAAGTGTTATAGCTATGTTTCTTAACATCCTTTAAACCAATGAGAGTGTCATCTGTCATCCCATTAAGAGCCTGCAACGCAACATCAAACAGTGTGTTGGTATTTTGATAGTCAGCATATCCAAAGGAATCTGCTTGCACGATTCCACTAATACTGTTTTTGAATAAAACCTGTGTGTGACTAGCAGAGCATAGCCTACATGCATCTGCACTCCCCTCACCTATTAATTGAACAGAAACTAACTTCACATGGTCTCATGACAAAACAGTTCTACACTCAGTTATTTACTTTCACAACTGATTGTCGAGGGTTTACAATCTAAAACATAACCTGAAAAAAGCCAAACTTCCCCCGGCAATGTTCAAATGACAGGGTAAAATCCTGAGGACATTCATCCTGAAAGTGAGCAGTTGCCTGGGACTCGTTCCTAAGGGCTGCTTACAGTACATGTCGTCTTCTCCACTGTCCTTCATTATGTGTATCTCTATAGAACAGGTCCTTCTTGGTCAGTGGCAGAATGATTTTTAGAGGGTGTAAGATAGCGATTTTTGGATCATGCGCCTGACCACACCTATGGCAATGTCCAGTGGGAATGGAGATTGTCTCCACGTTGCGTCGGCTGTAAGATAGGGTCCTAAATGTCTATCGGACTCCTGGGTTCTGCTGATTACAATGGTTAGAGTTTCAACATGGTTAAGCTTAATTAACAAATCAGCAAGGTTGTAATGACATTGAAATCCCTGTGTGCCTGTTTCCACTTGTTTTGTGTATCTAAGCAAGTGATGCTAGCATTGCATATAGCACCTTTAAGTTCTTTTGTATCTTTCCATGTATTTTGTTTTTGTAATTGTATTAAATGTGACTCACTTCAGAACAAAGATCCGTACCAAAGATTTTGTACGGTTAGACCCCTAATAATGTAATGCATGTTAAGTATTTTGCCAGGGTTGTAATAGAACTTACACACACACACACACACACACACACAAGCATACAAACACACACTCTCTCGCACACTCATATATCTCTATGTACTGTAAGTGTGTATCGTGTGTAGTGTGTGTGTGTGTGTAACTATCCACTGTATACTGAAAGCTTCCATTACAGCACAGGTCACAAGTAAGCATAACATTATTTCATGTGGATTTAAATGTCTGGCTAGTTGTAGATTGGTGCTGGCCTTCATTTAGAGTCACTGAGCAATCTTTGAGAGAGGCTTTTTTCACTACCTAAATTACATAACAGAGTAATGTGGACCTTTTGTTTGGGATCGCACTGGAACAAACCATGCCATTTCAGCTTCATAAATGGTTCCTATCCAAATGTCCGTGGGTAGCATTTTGCACTTAAGGGGTGAGTGACGGGAAGTCAGGGACCCCAATATTTATGTCATCCTTCCCTCCCGCTTATCTCGTGCCAATATTTTTATACTGACACATAAGAAGATTCTTGAAAGTTTTTTTGAATGTGGCATTGCACAAAGCATAGCATGCAGGATTGATGGTGCTGTTGACGTAGCACAGCCAGTAGCCAATGGCCCACACCGTGTCAGGCACGCACGACTGGCAGAACGTGCTGATGAGGACCATGACATTGTATGGTGTCCACGTGATGATAAACGCCAACAGAATGGCAAAGATGGTCTTAGTTACTTTCTTCTCCCGTGCGGCCATCTGCCTCTTCCTCTTCACCTGACTTCGGGCGATGCTGGCAAACTTCCTCGCCACCATTCTGGGCCTGTTCACAGGAATGGAGCGAGCCTCACAGCTGCTGTTAGGTGGGACGATCTCAATGGCAGTGATGCACTCGTCCCCTGCCTGCTTGGTGACTATCTTGATTTTGGACCACTTGGACGCTGGGTTGAGTGCGGGAATAGGCGTAGGAGCTGCAGCAGCAGGCTCAGAGGTGATCTCGCTGTTGGCCCTCTCATGGGTGTCCTTCGGGGCGATACTGGCAGTGCTGGAGTCATTGGAGCTTTCCTTTTCCTCTGGCTGAACGCTGGATTCAGCCTTGGTTGAAACAACAGACTCATCAAGCTTGCCATTCTTCAAGGTGTCACTAGTGCTGCAGGTATCCACGCTGGGTTTAGGCAACTGATTGTTGTTATTCTGTTTAAGAATGTGACTTTTCAGGAGTCCACCAGTCTTGAGACCCTTCTTTTCTACTTTGGACTCTGGTTTCTGTTTGGACACTCGGCTCCGACTCGCTAGAGAGATGTGGATATAGAGCACAGTCATGATGATCACTGGCAAGTAGAAAGCAGCAATGGCAGTGCCAAATGTGACCACAGGGTTGGAGAGGAACTGGATGTAACACTCTCCAGGCTGAACCGTGCGTTCGCCCACAATGAACTGCCAGAACAAGATGGCCGGAGCCCACAGTATGAAGGAGAGTATCCAAGCAGCTGCAATCATCAGCCCCGCCATCTTGGTGGTCCTTCTTGTTGGGTAGGTCAGTGGTTTTGTCACACAGAAATAACGGTCAAAGCTTATGATCAGCAGGTTCATCACAGAGGCGTTGCTAACGACATAGTCCAAGGCCAGCCAGAGGTCACAGATGACGGGGCCCAGGGGCCAGTAACCTTTGATGATGTAAACTGTGTACAGGTTCATGGAAAAGGCTCCAATGATGAGATCTGCACATGCCAGGCTAAACAGGAAGTAATTGTTGACTGTTTGAAGATGTCTGTTGACCTTGATGGATAGCATTACCAGGATGTTGCCCACCACTGTCACAAAACTGAGGGAACCAGTGACCAGGGCAATGAAGATCATCTCAACAGTTTTGTATGGGCTTCCAGGGGCATCCACAACGGCACAGGATTCGTTGGTGCCATTCTTGTCACAGGTGATGTTGGCAAGGAAGACATCGCTGGAGACATTCCTACAAGAGTCTGAGAAAAACACATAGATGATTTAAATCTTTATGTCTTATGTTCTGTTTATTACAAAACAAGTCCTTTACATTATGAATTATATATTGAAATTAGTTAATGATATTTTCCTTTTAAGCAAAATCAGACATTGTAGATCAAATCTAAGTGACTCAGGACGCTGCATTCTGTACAATAACTGATATGCAACGTTCAGAGAATCAGACTGAACTATTGCAGGCTTTTACTTGTTTGGAACATCAATAGCTCGATTTCCATTCGGCTTTTTAATGCACATTTGAACCATTTGAATAAGAAATCCTGACGGGAAACATTTTAAATGTACACAAAATATTTCAAAGTGAAAAATAAATAAAAACATTCTCCCTTGAGTGGGGTGGATTAGTTCGCTATTGTATAATGTGACTGAGGTTGATGGGAACAGGTTTCTTTGTATTCATCAATAAGGCATTTCAATAAAAAGTGCCTGTCAATGTTATGTTTTGATCCCACAGTTTCTGGACTTTGAGGGTGTACAATTTTAATTCACACAACACAGGGGATGGAACATGCACTTAACATGAGTTGGAGGGAAACCCAGCTAGTGTAATTATTCCCCGAGGCCGTTATTTAGTACTGCAGGGTTCCATATGTAGGACTCCAGTTGTTATCTTTGTGGTATTGCAGAGTCACCCCATCCTGTGTACTGAGTTTGTTTCTTGTAGCCATTAGACTGAGTCCAGAATGGAAAGAGAGAGCAGTCAGGGTTAATTGCCTCCAGTCAAAGCATGCTGTTGGATTAAGCACAAGGTCTGCATGGATGACTCTTCATTTGGTTTTCAAAGAGATGAACACATCATAGGCAACATGCTTAAACAGCTAAGCAGCTCAACACCAACTGCAGTTGTTTCTGCCAATGGCATTGCTAATTGCATAAGCAAATCAAACACCATTAGAAAAATAAACATTTCTTTTTGATCCTTCATGAATTTCCATAAAAATACCCATATGCTTGTTCAAGGCGAAGAGCTGGAAATACACACTTGCAGCCAACACTCTGGCAGTGATTTGACAGTACATGTACGTGACACGTCCAAATTATGCATAATTTTCATCTGATGAATATTAATATTTTTTCACTCATGCTACCCCTTCGTAGAGCAGATTTGCTGAATAAAATATTGACAGTTGTTTTTTTTCTCCTTCAAGTAGGAGTGCTGAATATATTTCAACTGGTTTCATCATGATTTGTGCAGCAGATTTTTTAAAAGAATTTTTCAAGCACCTCAATTCAAGTTCAGCTAATACTGCATAAAGATATAGAAACCTAATTAAATATTTATTTTAAAGAATAGTCTTAAGGTTCACTTAAAGCCTGATTGTTCTTATGCCCTTCCTCCTGACATAACAAAACCATATAACACAGGTACGATATTAATGCATAATGTCACTGAGCATAAGCTTTCCCTCCTGCACAATTTGAAAATACATCTGAAGAACATTTCAAAATATCAGACAATCCAAGCAATCCAAAAGTGAAATAATGTAATACACTAGGGTAGACTTGCATACGTGATTGCACAAGACATGGGGCTTCATTGACATAGGACATACAGCCTAGCATATACTGTAGTTTGGCAACTTAATCTATTCATAACACAGCCTCCAACAGCTTTTGGTTTATCTCATCGTTGTAGTTGTTTTAGGTAAATTCTTAAATATGACTGTCACTCTTATGGACTTGAGATATTGATTCACGTTTGCTTTTTCTCTTCAAGGGCTTTTCAGAGCCTGGATGTGAAGGAAAACATGCCCTTTGATGATAGTTGTGTGACATTTGTGAAACCAATGGCTACATTGAGCCTTTGAACACGGAGTCAAAAATAGATACAGACAGGGTTGATTGAACTCCTGTCATAAGCACTCCAACACTGGCAGTCATATCATTTGGCCTGGAGGGGATTCATGATGACAAGTGAAACAGGAGCGGAAATATAGATTTTTTGGCTGTTGTTGGCATCATTCTACCATTTCCAAAAGTATCTTATGATGATAACAAATTCATTGATTTGACATTCCTTAATAATGCATATGTAGACATGCACACATTTGGGCACCCCCCATCAAAATGTGTGTCATTGATGAGCAAGTAAAACATGATCTGATTTCCAAAAGACACAAAGTTAAAAATAACAAGTCATAATTATTTCCATCTTGTACTGTTTAAACATGGCACAGAAAAGAGCCCAATGCACAGGTTTGGGCACCCTATATGGTCATTCTTAAAAAAACACCTTTGGCAAATATCACAGCCTATTTCTTGTAGCTGCCACTGAGACTTTATTTTTTTGCTGGAGGGATTTTCACTAATTCTTCCTTGCATGGATGGTTTATACAGTAGCTCTATGGGTATGTTGTATGCACTACTTATGGTGTGAACGTGTGGTGTTTTGAAGTGCTTTGGCTCCATGGACGGATTATGAGTCACTGGGCCCCTGGGTACAGACATGAAAAGGCCCCCCCTGCCCACCTCAGAAAGTTAGTAACTCAGCAATACAAGGCTGGAAGAAATTTGGAAAAATAATCCCTTAAATGCTGACTTCTGGCGAGTCTTGTGGAAAGAAATGGACAGATTGGGACTTACAAATATGACATCTATCAATAAGGCATAACTTGCTGCGAAGCATGATTATCACACATAATGTGACATGTGCTATTTGACTGAGTGGTCACATTCAGATATCAGGGGTGAATAATATAACCAATTGTGGACATGATTGAGGGACCCTATTAAGACATACAGTACCACGTAACATGATTTCTGTTATTCGCCTGAGGGGCCTTATTCAGATATCAGGGATGGACAACACAGTGGCTTCACACAGAGGCTTGAGCTGCAGGGCTCCTGGGCTAGGCCCCGTAGGCCTGCTCAGTAATCCATCTCTGATTGGCTGTGTAAAGTACAAAATAGGTTTTCATGTTGACATTTAAAGTGTAAAAGTGAATTGCTTCTCACAGCCTTCTAGCGGTAAAAGTCTGTGTGCAGGCCTGGCTCTGAAAATGACAAACTACAGTAAGAAAGGTGCTCATTGCACATGCTGCTTCAAGGACATGGAAGAGCTCAAAGGTCATCAGTCTTTGACTCTTTCTCAAGAATCATATGTAATGAGCTCAGTAAGGTTGATACAGTAAGGAAAACAAAATGGTCTACAGGTTCAAATCTAAAATGTGTGCATTTCTGTGCATTAACGTGTCTTGACTATCAAAAGAACTGTGTCCTATGTATTTAACAAAACCTTTTTATATATCCTGGCCGAATTTAGCCTTCATTTGGTTTCACAAAAGAGATGACAGCTGACATTCAAACTAGACCTCCATGTGATTTTTTTAAGAGCTTTATTCTAATTATATACTATTTTCTTTTTTTGCTATTGCTAACGTATTTATAACATCACAGATTGTCTGCTTAAAACCACAGGGTTCTAATTGCGGTAATTACAGTGCATGAAAATGCACTGTACTGTTCTTCCTAGGCTTCTTATTCTTCTTCTTCTAACGCTCGCAATTCAGCTTCAACCGTTTAACGTAGAAACTTCATTCAAACGTTGTTGCGTAGGTCTTGCTTATGCCATGTGTGCTTTGTATTTTTCAACTTTGTAACTTTTATACTTTTTAAACTATGAATTAAAAAACGATTTCCCCATAGATTTAACATTGAGCTATTTCCCCATAGACTTAACATTGCTCATTATGACATCACGGCAGCAATTAGAATCTTACGCCAGGTGGCTGGCCACCTGGGCACCAACTGTCAGTTTCTCTGGCTTTAAGCATAGAGAGCCGAAGTCCCGCCCTTCTACTTCCGGTCTATGGGACCTATTTTTCGATTTTTAATGCATGGGAGTCAATGGAGAGATAACAATTATTTTTTGGTCCCGTTCGAGTTGGACCGTGCATTTCACATATGATGTGTGGGAATTTAAAAGATAATTTTCCACATTAATAAAGTTCTGTTTTTCGTTAGACTTTAAAAGTTATGTAAGTTTTGTGCGAATCCGTTCAGTGGACTACATCTCTTGTCTCAAGCGATGCACGTCACCAACTAGCAAACGAGAGGCTGGCTAGTTAGCTAGCTACTATGCTAGTTAACGGTTACATCTTGCTGCCAGCTAAGTCACTTAACAGCAGTGTTTGTACAGTCTATGAATGAAATACAACTTATCTGGTGTGTTTAATCCTCTGACTCATGATATTTTCATCGGCAAGGGGGAAGCTCAAATAAGACCTGTTGCTGGCGCCCGTGGCTGTGAATTGGTCTAACGTCACTAACGCGACTGATGTGTTTGTAGTCGTTGGAAACACGATCTTTCACAATGTTGTAATTCACTAGTTACAACATACTTTTCAAATGTCTTTACATGAAAAATTGTCATTAAAATTGACAAACATCATATGGGTAATTCAAGGCACAAGACAATCGGGACCAGAAAATAATTTATATTTCTCCATTGACTGCCAATAAAAAAAAATCCAAAGATAGGTCCCATGGAGGCAAACGGAAGGGGCGGGACTTCGGCTCTCTATACAGTCTCTACATATCCTGTTAACTGTTTCCTCTGTCCACAACTTTTTCAACATAAAAGTCCTCACTGCAATAATCATTTAACCATTGAAACTACTCAACTATTGAACTGTTCAACCATTCCAACTGTCAGTTATCATCCACTATGCCTCCAGTCAACTACATGAAACCTCCATGTACCTAGCAACCAACATAGCAACCATTAAAATTAAGTGTTTATGACCGTTTCCATAGCAACCAACATGATTATACTGCAGTAACTTCTTGTTTCCTGATAGTGGCCACCATGGATACCCTAGCAACAAATGTTTCAAAATAAAAGTCCTCACTAGCAAGTTAGCTAGTTAACATGGTTAGCATTGTTAGCATAGTTAGCATTTTTAGCATAACTGCAAAAAATCATCAACTAAGTTAGCTAATCAACCTGGTTAGCATTGTTAGCATATTTAGCATTGTTAGCATAGTTAGCATTTTTAGCATTACTGCTAGAAATCATCGGTTAAGTTAGCTAATCAACCTGGTTAGCATTGTTAGTAAAGTTAGCATTGCTAGCATAATTAGCATTTTAAACGTAACTGCTAGAAATCATTAGCTAAGTTAGCTAATCAACATTTTTACATGAATAGAAATCATTAGTTAAGTTAGAACTGGAATGTTTCATCTTTAAACTGTCTACCTTCACACTATCAACTCTCTGTAAACTATGCAACCACCATGTTTACCCTAGCTACACCTTAGTAACCATATCTACATTATCTATCTATTTTTGCATTTTCATGCACTGGTAATTCCTTGGAATTGCATTTCTAGTTATAATCATTAAGTTATAGTCGGTATTTGCTTCTCTTTTTTCTTTATAATGCTTGATGAATAGCCTACTGTAGTAGTTGACTGGAAATGGAGAGCAATATCTAAAAAGTGTTTTCAATGAATTTGGTTATAAAGACAATAAAGTCATAAATAGTCCCACTATGTGTATCTTTGTAGTGACAAACGTTTTTTTTTATTGACATCACGTGCCTAGATCCCTGTTTCGCCATTCAAGAAAGGTCATCTTTACTTGACTGTTAGTCTAGGCCTAAATCAAAAGTAGTTGTTCACTATATGCGAATTATGCCATTTTCTGCATCTTTTCAATTCCAGCTGTGGAAAAACAGGAATGTGTACATATCCTGAATTACTTGCATGTGGCTGGTCATAGTTGCTCCAACTCATCTAGGATTGATGTTAAAAGGGTAGTTTGGAACTTTGCACAGAGGACCTGATCTCCATTGCCAATGGTGCAGTATGTGCTAGTCTGCCACTAAAAACAATCTTACCCACTCCGCAGTACACCTGAGGCAAATCAATTATAATGCCAGACTATCTGTAAATGTCTGTGTTGATAGAATAATGTTCTAATAAATAAAACTAACTTTGCATTGCATTGCAGTAGTTATACTTTGTTCCCTAGGCATAGGCGACAGCAGCAGCGGACTGATATTACCTAGGCGTCCAAGAGTGTGCTTCTCTGTTTACTTTTTGGGCAGTTCTTGTGAGATCTAGTGTGTTCACGATCTGATAAAGAAGTGAACAATTTGTGGTAGGGATACAAAAAAAAACAAACCCTAAAGCTATTTCAGCTGAAATACTGTACAGGCCATTGCTTCAAGACCAAAAATAGGCTGCACATTCTGGTTGCCTAAGAAGCCATTTTACTAAGCCACAAAACAGCACGCTTACAATTTGGCAAGCAACAGACCTAGACAAGCCTCATAACTTCTGGAAGCAAATCGTTTGGAGAGGACTTAACAAGACCTATATGACTAAAAGTGCATTATCCCTACCATGATGCATGGAGGTGATCTCTGGTGTTTTGGAAGTGTGTGAGCATCAAAGGTACAAATAATTTAGTCAAAACTGATGGCAAGATGAATGCAGCATGTTACAACATACTGAGGACAATTTGCACTCATCAGCCCAAAAGCTGCACTTGGGAAGCACTATTCAACATGACAATGATTGAAGCACAACGCCAAGTCAACTCTTCAGTAGATATATCCTTCTATATAGAAAAAGAGTTCAAACTTGCGGTTCATGCCAGACAACCCACTGGAGATCCAGAGGCCTTTTGTCAAGAATAATGGGCATCTCTACCATCTGAGAAAACAAAAGGTAGCCCTCTAATTCACAACTATCACTAAAGACAGCAAGTCATCACTGATGGCTGTTTGTCCTAGAACACTGACTGCACCTGCTCCCTGCTATCTTAACTCAATGATCAAGATGTCCCCAACCATCCACTGCGCTCTTGTGATGAGCCTCGGCCATAACTCTTAGGTCAAATGAAGACTCTTTTTCTCAATGGTTCCTTGTTGGTGGAATGAGTTGCCCAATGCTCTCTGTTCCTGTGGCAGTTGTGGGTCTTTCAAGAGGGGTCTAAAGGCATATCTGTTCAACAAGCACTTAGTTTATTGAGCGTTTTTATACGTTATGGCTTGTATATTACAGTATTTAGTTATTTTCATTAAGCATTGACATTGTTGTTTATTATTGCTATTCTCCATTGTTTACTGTTAAATATAACTATTGCATTGTTGTTATTTGTATGTTGCTTTGCATAAAAGCGTCTGCTACTGTAAATAGCCTTCCATAACCATCACCCTAACCTACAGTAATGTTAGGGTGATGGTTATGGTAAAGGGAGTAATTCACAGTATTACATACTAAGGGTATGTGATTGTTTTAACTGGGATCATCTCTTTATTATTTTTCTTTCTTGCTTTTTTGTTAAATGATTGCACTATTCTGTGATGCCTTGGCTTAACTTAAATCCCACTCAAATAAAATAAAATAAAATACAAATTTGTTTTGCCAGACTCAGGTGATTTGTTTGGCCTGATTTTTTTTAAAGAATGTTACACATTTGACATATTCTGCCAGGTTGCGTAAGCTTGTGACCATAACACTAATAATTACAGTGATGAGCATCAACAATTTAATATGTATGGGAGACGACTTATCTGAAACAGACTAAATGCAGACAGCCTAAAAAACAGTGGCTGTCTATCCAGGCATGCCTGCTATGTGAAGGCTAACTTGGTTTTACTTTACTCTTCAAGATTCTGAGGAGGTACTTTCTTTGCAGTAGACAGAATAATGAGCGACCTATTAACGCTATTAAGTAATTTTGACAATGGGGACTTTTGACGATGGGATGATGAGTCACAGCATTAGAGCTTATCAGACAAGAGATTGTAAAAAAAGAGGAAATCCACACCAAACTGCTGTTCGTCTGTTACACAACACCTCCTACAATGACAGTGTGACACCTAGTGACAGAGAGAGTTATTTGAAGGAATCTGAAGGAATGATTTTCCATGACACTATGACGGGCTTGACTAGTTGTACTAGGACATACAGCTCTGGACTCAGTGTCTGCCGAGGATGTGGAAATCATTGCAAGCAGTTTTGCATACAAAATCCTCTTAATCCTCAGGAAGAGAATTGTGTTGTCCTCCTGCTCATAAAAATAGTACTACTGTAGCCTGAAGTTCTTCCACCAGGGGTGAGAAGATGAAAGAAGAAAAATTAAGACTGCATCACATACACTGTGTGTGTGTGTGTGTGTGTGTGTGTGTGTGTGTGTGTGTGTGTGTGTGTGTGTGTGTGTGTGTGTGTGTGTGTGTGTGTGTGTGTGTGTGTGTGTGTGTGTGTGTGTGTGTGTGTGTGTGTGTGTGTGTGTGTGTGTGTGTGTGTGTGTGTGTGTGTGTGTGTGTGTGCGTGCGTGCGCACACTGTATTGTAGTATACAGCTCAAATGTATGCTTCAGCACTCTCCCCTGTACTACCCTTTGCACCCCTGGAATGAAGAACACACCCACTGATACTAACGAGGGAAATGCATTGCATACTGGAAACCAGTTAAATCAGAAAGATTCTTGAGCAAGATGGTCTTTCTGATTAAAAAACATATTCTTCTGAACACCGTCTCAGAACGGAGCTACAAAATGCAGCAAAACAACAGATGGTCTGAAACACTTGCATTCATTATGCAGAGGAAGAGAGAATCGGAGCAAAACAATCCACTGGGTTGGGCCTACTGCACACCATTCATTAACATCCATTTACAGGCAGAATGGGTGGTGCACATGATCGCCATGTTAGTGATATACAGTAGACAGCCGTTGACATCACGGTAAAACATAAAACAGGGTCCCTTCATATTTAATGCTCATAGGCTATAAGATACCATTACCTGTAATTGGATTAGAACAAGTTACCATTGGAATGGTTCGTTGTCATGGTTACCCTGAAATCAAACATGTTGTGATATTTCCGACAGATTACAAGACATGGCAACAATATTGATTTTAATGGTAGGACTCTACTCACTCCATTAAACCTACATCTGAAATAAAAGAAACATCAGAAGGAATTATTTGCTCCCATTAATAGACCAAATAACCAAATTCATATATTGCGAGAGTGTAATATCATGTTGATTCCATAGTAACCATGGTAACACTGCTGAACCAGTAAAAGTAACCACTGGAACAGGAACCACCCCTTGTACAGAAAAGCATGCAAACACTAAATGAAAACTAATGGGGATATCAACTGAGTGATAGCACACTACAACGACGGCCATTCAGTGGTGAAAATGACTTAGCATGAAATTACAGAGTTTGGAACAACATTTTACATTGTGGGAGAGTAGCCAAAAGCAATGAGTATGCTAGCAAAGTGATAGCCTACACAATCCCTCTGAATATATTGAGACCTCATTACCCAAGCCAAACCTGAGCTGTGACAGTGAAGCCCCATAGTGTGGCTAATTAAGATGATGATACAATAACACAAAATAAAAATTCTCACATACAATTCAAAGAAATAACAACAGTGTAAACTTGGAGACCTTCTCTGACACAAAAATCGCCTGCACTGAGAGCTGCTCTGACAGTACAGTTTCATTATAGCTGAAAACATCCCAACCACACACACTGTACTGCTTTCACACAAAATACACACACACTGTACTGCTTTCACACAAAATTCTGAACTTAGAATTGTGATGGTATACTGTATCATCATTATCTCAACAAGTGAGTGACTATGCAGCATTTCATATGTGGTATAGTAGTACTTTACACATGAACTTTCATCCAACGTTTCTCAAATGTCAGAACATGGGAGCGCATGTGCATAACTGAGCTTACAAGGCTGTATCGCATTTCTGCAAAAATAGTTGACAATGAGTTCTAAAAAGGAAGACATGAAATAGTGATGTGTATTGATTTGGCACGGCCCTGCACCACTCTACATTTTCTCTGTAAGCAATAGCCTATTCTTATTACTACCTTTTCAGACTCAATGGCAAATTCAATTAGAATGTATTAGTCTTAAAATCGTGCATTGGCACAATGCATTGTAAGAAGAGATAGAGACTAATCGAAGTGAACAGATTTTTTTCGTCTAAAAACGGCATCGAACTGATCAAATGGGGGTAAAGCATTTTCTTGGTTATTAGAAAGCAAATCATGAAGTAAAACACTAACAGATGATGTAAGACTTGCGTGAACACACCACCCGCACCCAGTCCAATCCTCAGTGAGAGAACAGTATTTTTGAGAGAACAGTATTTTTGTTGGTCTAACTCCAAAGTGAACCTCACAACCGTGAGTTATTGAACTGTGTAAATGATTTTTGCATGGTGCGCAGTTGAAATTTCATGCTGAATTTCAGACAGCCCTTTTGATGTAGCCTCATGATTTGTCAGCCTTTATACTAAACTCAGATGCCTAAGGAGGTCAAATGAATTAATAAACTTAAAATTGCACTGTTATGTTTTATATCCAAAATGTTATGTTAAAATGCTGACCCACATATCATTATAGCATACTTATAATGATTATCTGAGAGATTACTTGTCGGCTATCCTTATCCTTGTTTCTTGAAGTTACGGGTCTTATATGCAACTGTGCGACTATTCAGATGTTATGCTTGTATAGTTAAAAAGCATTTCACCATGATTTAACATTACCGATTCTGTAACCTATTAATTTTCATTATTTTCAAATAAAAATTGCTCCATATGTAATTTCACTCTGGTAAATAGAGGCAGATTGTGTGATTTCCATGCCATATTTCCTCTGAAGATGATGCCATTCAATAATAAGTGAAAAGAGATTGATCTTGTACACAATTTCAAGCCATTGCCTCAGGGAACTAGCACACTTTTCTGTTTTTAATACATACAACTAGATTCTATTTTAATTTCTGCTTCAAAATCATACTGGTGAGATCTAGGAAGCCAAAACAGGAAGTGAGATTCTTTGTTTTTATCTTAGTAACTGTTTTAGGTCTTACACTCTCTTAAAATTCCCTAAATAGTACATTTCCAGATTAAGTTTACACCCCTCTTACTCTGTGTCCATGTTCCCTACTCTCTCTAAACTCAAGTAGCTGTCACCTCCGTGCTCTCCAGGGTTTGAGAGGGCATACAGCATCTGTGTCTAGCCTTGGCAAAGCCACTGGAACACGACTGTCTCATCAGCGCTGCTTCTCTGAGAAAAGTAGGTTACAGCACACATGGATGGGGAGGGCTGTGCTGCCGGGGAGGGGGGATAGACACTGACACCATTAAGGGGTGAGCTTTAGCCATTTTGTGTCCGATAAACCACTGAATGCAGCACAGTGCACACATGGAATTTATTTGTGCAGTATCATCAGTATTTGTTTACGTGACCACTGGACACTGAGCACACATCATGCCCACTGGACATTTGCAGAACTAAACATGCACCTCTACCTGCATGTGGTTTCAAACGCCAACAGTGGAGTCAGTATATTTTTTTCCTCCCAGAGTGATTTGAAGTCAAGATGCGTTAACTAGAAAATTGATGCGTTAATTAGAAAATTGAAACAGTGCAGAAACTCATTATGAAAAGACCACAGAAAGAGGGTTCTTTCCTAACAGAGCTGAAAGTTCCCTAACTGATCCCAAATACCCTTGCACTGGGGCCATCATGGCTCAGATGGCTCAAAATGCTGGTATAGAAGTGTTACTGATACTGAAAAGATATGTATCTATTATTTCCTGACAAACAATACAGATCCCACCAGTAATGTTTCAATCTATCTAGAAGTTGAGAAACAATTTCAGCACCAAGACAAATATCGTTATACATGCAGAAGTACATATAGTTGATATTAGAAGGGAAGAAATACTAAGTCATTTTAGCACAGGGTGCCAGAAAATATATGGTTCACTCCTTTCTCATCTCTGTTGCTATGTGCGGAGAAAAAGGCATATTCAGTTATTTTCATCATCCTAGGAACATGATATTCCGACAAGTATGTGGGGGGCTAAAATATTCATGAAACCAATTTTTGTAGTGAACAAAAATATAATTTAAATAACTGTGAACATGAAGTGCATCTTAACAATTATTAGACTTTGAGTATACCTTACATCTTATATGAAAGGTGTTGATAGTTAGTAGATACATACTGCTAGATTTGAAAGGAAAACATGGCAAAAGAACATTACTTAAGTGTTTCGTGCTGTGGGATGTCTGGTACTTCAGCTTTGATTATGAACAAAATAAATCCCTATCAGACTTGGCCGAGTAACAACCACGCCGTTAAGTAGGCTATGTAAACAATCTATTTCACCCATATCTATATAAACCCATATACAGTGTGTGTGTGTGTGTGTGTGTGTGTGTGTGTGTGTGTGTGTGTGTGTGTGTGTGTGTGTGTACATACAGTATATATATATATATATATATATATATATATATATATATATATATATCACACACACATACATACATATGTCTTATACGACCCACATTGTTGATTGGCTATTCCGTTTGAAGTTTTCTTACTTTGAACACTCACAATCAAAAGCAGGACACATGACTGCCTAAGGTTGGCAACCCAAGCTAAGATATTAGAAATACTGAACACTGATTTCAAGAACACACATTTATTAGCCTATGTTTACTACAGTAGTTAGTCAGTTGTGTAATGAGATGAAACATCTAAATTGACAAAGCACTAATGGTCAATTATGTTACCGTTAAGATAGGTAAGATAAGAAAGTGGAGTTCAGTGATTTGTTGAGTTCTTAAATGCAAATATGTAGTACATTTGAGCACATATTTCTTACAGGCTAAATAAAAAAGGAAAATAAGTTTCTTGGGTAACCATGCATGAGGTATCTTACCGTTTTGGCTCCACGGCACAAGACCGTCAAATCCGGTGCTATTAGTTACATTCATGTTGCATGATTATGTTTCCAACCTGACAGAAATCCCTCCAATTTTATCTCAAAGAAGTTTTTTTTCTGGCAGCTGGTGCAAGCGTTGTCCTCATTTTGGGTAATGTCATCAAACGCGTGACTTCGACACCATGTTACATCTGTTTATAGAAACAGTTTGTGACGAGAAGTCATGTTGTAGCTCTCATCAAGGAGGTAGCCATTCCGAGTAACTGGTAACCGTGAGACTCCGAGCCGCAGTGTATGAAGTGTATCTCGAAGGCGTCAATTTCCGCTCTGCCAGATGTGTTCCACATCTGCGTGAGTCGGTCAAATGTTTTCTCTTTAAGATCTGCAGGAACACACATGCTTGAATGTCAATGATGTCATGCTATTCCGACCAATCACACGGGAGTTTCTCTTTCTGGAGACCGTTTTAAATAACCCAAAATATTGAAATTACCATGGTGCCTACAGAATATAAGCCTGAAAATGTTATATGTACGCATGTATAATCGTTTCAGACACTCATGTAAATCACGAGACAGGCACACTTGAATGATGTTATGATTTCTTCCGTGGTTTCTGGTCCCAAGTCATTAATTCACAGTTTTCCTCTTTAGATAATGACAAAGTAGCACACAATTTACGACTCGCTTGCTAACTTGTGAAATAGGGATTGAGATTGTTGCTTCAGCACCACAAACTGTGGACAGCACCAAGAGCAACACTGGCTTTTATTCAGTGATCGGCGAATAGGTCTTCGAAACCCACACCAGCTCCAGCCTATTTAGAGCACGTCTCCCTCATTGTCAGTTTAGATACACTTCATCAACAACTGTCTAATCGAAATGGGTAACATTGCAACGAATTGCAAACTGAGAGGGTTGACAGAGAGTCAGACACTTGAATCAACTACTGTCCTGGAGCAAAATAAATAAGACGTTATTCAATCACTTCACCCCAACCCCGTAGCACTGAATTAAGTGGGCAGCTTCTATCAGTAAATGATAGGCTCTTTTGGCTCAGTATAAACCTGAGGCAGCACACTTAAAACCTCTTAAAGCAAACAGAGATGAAAAGTAGCTCTTGCTAAAGCTCCCCATGAGACCAGTCCTATTACCTCACCACAGCCGTGTCCCTGGCCATGGTGTGTGTTGTCTGCGGGGTGTGTGTTGTCCTAAATGAAATTAACCAATGCATTAATTAATCTACTTCATGTCATTACCCAATGGAGTCATATGCACACACAACCTGTGTGCAGTTTGATAAACAAACACATGCGAGCACAGTGTACCACTATTATACCGTCACCTTCAACAACAGGTGAAGTCTGATGAATTGCATGTCCACCAATCTTAGAGTAGTAAAACAGTATACTTCAAACCTTCAAACTTCAAAGTTCTGTAAAGTACAGTGTGAACACGTTATCAAAATCAACTTAATGCAGAACTACTGTACGCATGCACACCTTTGGTTGGAGCAGAAGAGAGAATAACAGCGTACGCATGTGCACAGCAGTTACAGAAGTTGTAAAGTTGCTTGTTGCTTTTTTTTGCTGTCAATGGTTGCAGTTTATCAGTGCACAAAGCTAATTCACTAACTCAAGACTTCAAGGCCATCATAGATTATACTAAATGACTTTCTAAAGGTAACTTCAGCCTTTATATGGCTGTATGAAGTTGCCCAAATTAATAGGTTGTTGTTACTGTACATGTGATGGTTGTTGTAAAGATGTTGCATGTGAATGTTGGTAGTACTGTAAGCTACTGTACTATGCAGGCTACTTTTTAGATGACCAATGTACAAACGTAAAGTCGGGCAGCAGAGCAACAGGAACAGATCTTTGAATGTTTGGTTGCAGGGGGGTGGGGGGAGTGGCTTGCGTACCATAGCATTCATTCCTGCAGGTGCCCCTGAATGGACACATCCATTTTTTTGCAATATTTCATGTTTTGCTGCTGTTTAGCACAGCCACTTATAAATACAGCCTCCCCAGACTCACAGCCACTTATAAATACAGCCCAGACTCCCCAGACTAACATTCGATCTTAAAAGGTTGAGCTTAGTCTGGTGATAGTCAGACTAAATAAAGCTGACTTGACTTGACTATGAACATATGCCATGACGTCACAAACGACTGTTGAGGCCTTTGCATCCATATTTTTAAACTAGAAAATGTAAAAAATAAATAACCTCACAGTGTGTCAATCACATTTACATGCTGCCTCTAAAACTTTCATCTGTCAAAAAAATTTTTCAGAACAGGCACAATTTTCTATGGTTTTTGCATATACAGTATGTTGGGTCTATGAATGACATTTCTTACTGCATTCTGTTCTGTATTCCAGTAATCTCGTCACGGCCTTGTCCCTTTACATGGTTGCTGTTGTCTGCAGGGTGGGTGCTGTCCTAAATTAAATTAACGAATGCATTCATTAATCTACTTCATGTCATTGCCCAATCGAGTCATATGCATACACAACCTGTGTGCTATTTGAGAAACAAACACATGAAAACGCACAGTATATTAGTATTGTACATTCGACGTCAAGAACAGGTGAATGCAAGTTGATGCACATCCAGGAGTTTTAGAGAAGGGTACAACCTCAAAGCAGAAAATATTAATTTGAATTTCTTTTAATTTAATTTTAATTTTAATTTAAATATTGATTTTGCAGAAAATATTAATTTGAATTTCTTTTAATTAATTTAAATATTAACTTGAATTTCCCCTTGGGGATCAATAAAGTATCTATCTACTGTATCTATCTATCTATCTACTGTGTATTGCCAAAAGTGTTTGGTCACTTGCCTTGACTCACATATGAACTTAAGTGACATCCCATAGGGTTTAATATGACGTTGGTCCACCTTTTGCAGCCTTAACAGCTTCAACTCTTATGAGAAGGCTTTCCACAAGGTTTAGGATGTGTTGGATGGGAATGTTTCCACAAGGTTTAGGATGTGTTGGATGTGTTGGCCAGTCAAGTTCAACCACATGAAACTCGTCATCCATCGTCAACGTCATCCATGTCTTTACGGACCTTGCTTTGTGCCCTTGTGCACAGCCATGTTGGAATATTTGTATTTATTGGAGTCAGAAGATAGAGGAAGAAGCCACATGTAACAGGTGTTATTTCACAGATAAACTATCTGTATAACGATGCTAAAACCAATAATGGGGTTCTGTGTATTGAAAGGGAATAAATAAAAAACCTTTGACCTGAATTGCAGACGGTGCCTTTACAGAGACATATTAACCCAAGAAGCAATACATTTCTGTTCTTATTTCTCATACCATTGTTCTACGGAGGGTTGTGCACTTCATGTGATACCATTTGCCTCCGCTGGCATGTGACACAGCCCTCCATCTGACTGGATGTCTCAGAGTCAAGTGGGAGTCCTGATGCAGGAGCAGCGCGTGTACAGTGTGTGGGCAGCTGAGGCCCTGGAGGCTTGGCCGAGGGAGGACTACACCATCAGCAGCCAAAAGTGGGTGGATGTGTGTTTCCTGGTACAGTAGTATAAAGACGCAGGTCAGCTGACCCCACAGCTGGTGTTGAGACTCGTTCGATCCGAGAGGGGGCGGAGAAGAGCTTAAGGCTACTGTATGTGCTCCTGCATTTAGTGGTAAGCAATGTGAACATCGCCCACACTAAGAATACTGACAGCTTTTTATTTGAGGTGCTCAACTGTCTCTTTGCAAAATCTCATATTTAAATGATCAACGTGATTTAGTACATGGTAATTTAGACACACTTGTCTCCCTCGTCTAACTTCCATGTTCCTGTAAGAAAGCTATAAAGTAATCATGGATTTATCTCATGGAAAGAAGGCATGAGATGACAATTAACCACATGTGTTATGTGTAACTGCACATGTTTGCTGTGCTATGGAACATGAAAGGAACATGTGTGGAAATTATTATCCCTATGGGACTATTAAGAATATATGCATCCATCCATCTATCTATCTATCTATCTATCTGTGTTTGTTAGGTACAGTGTATAACTCTGACTGTAATAGTGTAGCTCCAGTGTCCACCTCACCTTGACTCCGAGGACCAAACAGACCCAGTGAGTTTCATGTGATGCGTATCACTGATGGGCTGCCCTTCCTAAAACCTTAGTACACTGCAATTACTGCACAGCAGGCTGCTCTCTCAGGGAGTGGATCATCTGAACTGATCAAATTAGGGCCCAGACACCACAATTGAGCCTGGGAGAGGGATGAGCTCAGTGCTTGTTTGAGTAATAGTTTTAGTTACATTACAGACGTGTAGTATCTCATAAACATTATTTTAGTGTTATAACAGCAATGCCACCATGACCACAAAATGGCTGGTTAAAAAGCCTGCCAAAGGTTTTTTTATACTGGTAAATGTGTGTACAGCTAAGCTCTCTTCTCCTTAACACTCCTCACTCATCTGACAGACACAGCTCCCTTATGGAAAAATCCCAATAGTAATATTGTACAATTGCCATCATTCTGACCGCCATTAGTGTAGCGCTCATATATGTAGGGATTGTCAAAGTTTTTTTTTTTTTCTTTTCCCCCCGTCATTCTGAATTTTTGGTCAACAATACCAGGGGCACCGTAACACCGGGGCATATGAAACTTGGTAGGCATGTAGCCCCAGGGGCACCATAACACCGTAATGCTTGGTAGGCATGTAGCCCCAGAGGACTATTACGGAAAATCTCTGTTTGGTCCCCGGACGGAGGCCACGACAAGTTTTGTGAAATTTCATCCATGGGGGGCTATACAATAAATTCATTTATGTGTACATTTAGTGACTGTACACCCATCGACCTGTAGATGATGGTGTTGAGCCAAGGGTTGCTGGTTGCTGGATGAGACTGTCACACACACGCACACTCACACACAAACACAGACAAGCACAGACACACACACTCACACACACATAAATACACACAGACACATACTGTACATACACTCACAGTAGACAAACTGCAGGCATACGCACGCACACACACAACTGCACGCACGCACACACACACACACACAAAAATGTACACAAACACGCTCACAGGCATTCACACACACACCCTCACACACACAAATGCAGGCAAGCAGGTACACACACACACACTCCATTACCCACACACACACAGACACATAAAACACACACACAAATGCAGGCATGCAGACACACACACACACACACACACACACACACTCACCCCATTACCCCCACCACACACACTCACAAGCAAAAACTCACAGACAGAGAGGCACATACAGTAAAAGCAAGCGCACACAAACACACAACAAAGTTGCAGTAGGGATGGCAAATTGACAAGCGTGATTTATTTTGCTGAGAATGTGCAGGACTGAGCGGCGGTCATATTGTATACCACTTTGCGGTACATCTAGTTGTATTCTATTATCTAGACTAGAACTAATTTGATGAAAGACCTCTCTAAAAACGTACTTCACCCAAGTTTGAGGGCAATAAATCCCTTCGGAAGCTAACTTTTCGACTGGATGGGTGTGGTTATGCCAGCGCGATAAACTAAACATAATGCCAAAGCATATATTTTGGATACGGGTAACGAAATATCTAACGAGAGGCCCAGACTTTAAAGAAGTATTGAAAGAGAGGCCTAGACTTTACCACACACTCTGCACACACGTACCACAGCAAAGGTTGGAGCGAAGAGTCACTTGTATATTCTTTGATTTGGAGCATACTCACACTCCTGTGCACACACTTGGAACATACTTGGAACTATTCAAAAGGAAAGGGAAGGCCCTTCCTACACTCCCAGTGGCTCAAAGATCTCATAGCCTATCTGTCACTGGAGAAATGTTGAAGATACTGACCTACAGTACATTGCCTATGACTGTATATTGCCTCAGTAACCAGTAAAACGAATTTTGAAAGAAAGAAAGAGTGATGGGTAAAATCTTAAAAGCTCTCTTTTTAGTACCAATGAGCTATCTGGCTATTGCATTCTGGACCATCTGTAATTCATGAGGTAGTCCAACTTCCTTCCTGAATCATTCTGGCATAGCTCTCTGCTACCTGCATGTCCTTTGAAATAATTAGCCCCATTTACAGAGGCACAAACCTGGTGCCTAGTCCAGGGAGTGTTTACACTCTAATGGACTAGTCAGACGAAGCATAACCAGGAATAGCCCAGTTCAACGGCCAGGGCCAAATCATGACACAGCAAACATTTCTTTATTTTAATCCTCTAAATTGCATGAAAGTAATATCCTATTTGTATGACAGCAGCTGTATGATAATGTTAGTGTCATTTAAGGTGGCAATGCAAAACCTTCTTTCTACTGCTTTTTTTAAATGACAGAGTTCATTTCTTTGAACAGAACTACCGTAATGCGGTTCAATTATTACCTACTGTATCTCTGAGAAGTTCATCGCCACTGCATGTGCTTGGCTTTGATTAAAATGGCATCTGAGTGCATCAACAGCACAGTCAAGAGCTGATAGCAAACTGCATTATGAAGGTGAGCCTGTGAGTGAGCCGTCACATGCAGTAAGTGCTGTTTTCATATCAGTAATTTGCAATTTACTGCAGCGGAGACCACATAATGATGATGATGTCTAATGCATCTCCAGCCATGGATCAACACATTCAGTAATTTGACCAAATTTAGATGTTTTTCTGCCTTTTATGTGTATATCGTTTAGCAAAACATTAGCAAATGAAAGGCTTTTGGACAAAAGATTGAAAATAACTGAACTGTAAACAAGTCACAGAAATTCTGATAGAGGGCTCGAGAATGATGTGTGCTTCAGACCTTGTCCAATATTTAGATTCATAACGAAGGTTGAAACATAAACCATAAATCAGCCCCCATCAATGATGATAGTAGCCAACAGTAGCAGCTGGTGTTCACTAATAGGGGAGGAAGGTGCTGGGGAGAGAGCTGAGACCTAGGCCCTCCGAGGCTCCACAAATATACAGAAGGGTCTCAAAAAATTGGAATATTGTGAAAAGTTTCAATTTTTAAATGTCACATATACACTATATTGCCAAAAGTATTGGGTCACCTGCCTTGACTTTGTCAGGTCACACACTGATGTTGGACAAGGAGACTGGCTCTCTTAGTCTCCACTCTAAATCATCCCAAAGGTGTTCATTGACAGACAGACAGACAGGTTCCCCACACGCTCGATAGCTCTATAGTCTCCTCAGACAGAGCAGTCTCTGCTGTGCCTTCTTATGGATGCAGGTGGGTCATTCCACGTCAAATCAACCAGATAAAATAAACTCAAATAAATCTGAAAAAAATACCATGTGCACCTATGTTACCCAGGAGACACTCTGTGAAATGGTTTTGTGCTAAGATCTATACTTTTAAAGTAACAGCCAGTTTACGGGGGGAGGGGCTGTCAAATTTGTTAGAGTAGTCTGGATGATCCTGCTTGGTCATTACAGATGTGTTTTCTCTGTAGTGAGAGTCTAAAGCTCAAACCACTAGATTACTGAGTAGACCCAAATGCAAAGCAATAAAGACAAAAAAATAAAATAAAAAAAGACAATTAAAATCCAAAAATACAGGGAATCCAATATCGTAGTCCAGGAGAATTCACAGAGAACAGTCCAAGTAAAAGGCAAACAATCCAGAAGGGCAATCCAAGAGATACAGTACTGTACCTTCCAACAGTCCAGGTCATACACAGTCCAAAACAGAGATCTCAGCACAGTAACAAGGCTTGGGCTTGGGAACAAAACAGTGTCACCAAGACTTAGCAACGATGGAAACACAGAGCAGAGTTTAAATACCCTCAGCTATTTAGTAAATTGATCATGTGACATACGGTAAGAGCAATGGGGCACAGGCTAAATGAAAGACAAGATGATGACGACAAAAGGCAATACATCTTGTCTTTGGCGACACAGTGTCCAATAGAGGCAATCCTGTGACACTTAGTTTGGTTCAACAATTGGAAATGACCACAAACTTCTGCAGTCATTGTTACATGAATTGAAGACATTGCCACAGATGTTCTTCGAAGTTATTTACGATAAAACTAAAATCCAACCTCCTAGCTAAAGGTTAGATGAACACCCATGCACTATCTGAATGACATATATTTTCAGTGAGCCTTATCATGAATTACAGGAAATAGAATAGACATTTCCCAAGAGCCATTGCTATGACGTTGTTTACTTACTGACTTTGGGCCAACGTCATTTTGGAAGGTGGGGTAATGTTGTTATGACATTGGCATTTCAATAGAAAATCATTTGATGAGCGTATATCGTGCATGCCATGAACCGCCAACACCGTACAATGCACACATGCCCCGAACTCAGACAAGCCAATAGAACGGTTCAGATTTTTCCCCTGAACAATGCCACCCCTAGAAACCAACTGCTGCCGTTACTTGGGATGTTGATGGTGGGGAACAAATCTACCAGAGCCAAGTGATCTCATGCCATTTGGTCTTAATCAGAAAACAGGAAAAGCAAATGTCAAAGCCCTTTCAATTCACCACATGTGACTTGCTGTGCAATACCTAGCAGCTTTGACAGATGTTCACTGCAGCACAAGAGCTGAAATCATTGCCATTTAAAGGACCACTTCACTGGGACAAAAAGGGCATTAAGTCAAAGGTCAAATCTCTTTTTATTCCATTCCAATCATCATATTTTTATCAAGCTAAATTATTATTATTATTATATAATTTAACTAAACAAACTGTCCATTGATTAATGAAATTAATATCTGAGAGATATCTGAGATACATTTTCCAGAATATCTGGGTTTGTAGGACTAATTTATGTTTACAATTTCTTTTATGTCTTTGTTGTCTAATGGTTTAGATGATTCAGAGATCAGTGTGTAAGGCTGATGTTTGACTTATTACGCTGGGTCCTACAGTATCTTGATGGTCTGAAATGCATAGTGTGAAGCGTATGGTTTAAAGGGATATTCCGCCATTTTTGGAAATACGCTCATTTTCCACCTCCCCTCGAGCAAAACAATCGATATTTACCTTGTTCCCGTTCATCCAGCCATTCTGTGAGTCTGGCGATACAACTTTTAGCTTCAGCCTAGCATAGATCACTGAATCGGATTAGACCATTAGCTTCTCGCCTGCTAGCTTCATGTTTAAAAGTGACTAAGATTTCTGATAATTTTCCCATTTAAAACGTGTCTCCTCTCAAGTTAGAAAGTGCAATAAGACCAACTGAAAATGAAACCTGGCGTTTTTCTAGGCTGATTTGACATGGAACTACACTCTCATCTGGCGTAATAATCAAGGCAACTTGCAAACGTACCATAGGCGCAGTGATATCGTACGCAGCATCTGAAAATAGTCCCCATAGACATCAAGCAGTAGTAGTGCCAGTAGCTGCAAGTTGCCTTGATTATTACGCCAGATGAGAGTGTAGTTCCATGTCAAATCAGCCTAGAAAAACGGCAGGGTTAATTTTCAATTGGTCTTATTGCACTTTCTAACTTGAGAGGACACACGTTTTAAATGGGAAAATTACCAGAAATATTAGTCACTTTTAAACATGAAGCTAGCAGGCGAGAAGCTAATGGTCTAATCCGATTCAATGATCTATGCTAGGCTGAAGCTAAAAGTTGTATCGCCAGACTCACAGAATGGCTGGATGAACGGGAACAAGGTAAATATCGATTGTTTTGCTCGAGGGAAGGTGGAAAATGAGCGTATTTCCACAAATGGCGGAATATCCCTTTAAGCACATTCAGGACGTGTCCAGTCTGAAATTGCTATTGTCTCTGCCTAATAAGTTTGTCACATGCCACGCACACACAGTAGATCAAAAGCGTTTTATGTTTCTTAATTAATCATGGATGTGTTTTGAGCGTGAGAAACGTACTAAAATAGACTGCACTAGTCTATCATTTGAACTCAGAGGTCAAGTTAGTTTCAGTTGGATATTTGACAGATGTTCAATATATTCATTGTGGCCGATTTCACCCATTGTGGCCGATTTTCACCCAACTGCAGTTGAATACCCAACCGGAAACTAACTACAGACAAACAAAGTCTTTCACTTAGTTACTTTCACCATTGAAAGGTAAGGGTTTACAATTGAAAACATAAACTGAAAAAACAACACTTACCCCAATAATATTCAAATGAAATTAAAAAAAAATAAGGACATTCAGAGATTCCTGGGACTCATTGACCAAAGCCATTCTGATGGCTGTTGGAACACAGCGTAGTTCTGGACTATCTGATTAAAACACAGATTCATCTGATGTACTTTTTAAAACGTCTCATGACCTCCATTGCGTATGCCTCCTCATTCACTTGAATAGAAAAATAGCTGCTCAATAACTGCCAAAAGTACGTTACCAAGGCGGCAGGTGAGGATTCTGCAACTGTGTTCTTACAACTGTTGTGTCCTAATGGGCTTAAAGTTAGTGCACTCTTTATTCACTGCTGTGGGGTTTGATGGATTAAAGTGTGTTGTGCAAACGTTGTGCAATATCTTAGGACACATTGTGTGAAAATACTTTAATGTGTTTGCTTAGTCCTAGTAGAGTTGCAGTGATTAGTTTTCTTTTGCTCTGTGTCTTAGTAGCAGCAACACCAGGTGGGCTGTGTTTTTCATAGACTGTGGTGTTTTTAGCCACTGTTTGTCATTACGGAGTTTTCTGTCCTTCATATTTGTTAAACTGTAGGCTACCTTGTGGCATATATTGCTAACTCTTTAGAATAACATGTGCTTATTAGGTATTAACAGTGCATAATAAGCAGTTGACAAAATAAAAAAAGCGTGGACCATGTAGTCTTTAGTTCCACAAGCCCAACCTTTTATCTCTATATACTGTATCTATCTAGCTCAGTTAAGCTGTGAGAAATGCACCTTCAAAATGCTTCAGTGATCAGGAATTGAACCCCAGTCTCCTCCGCTGAGCAGTGACATGCTACACACTGAGCTATTGGAATGATAACTATTATTGCCCTTCCCGTATTAGCGTACAGTAGGTACGCTCACTTAGTCACTGTACAGCACAGGAGTAGGAGTCTCTCTCTCTCTCTCTCTGTCCTTACGGAGGGTGCTACACATAGGCTACTGTAGATTTTGGTTACTGTATTGTAATTTATTTTTTAAATGTTGTACAGGTAAAATTATAGCCTCATACACTGTTTTATATAGGCAAGACTATGATATTCCCTGTAACTGTCATGGCCAAATGTTGGATAGTTGAGGATGCTATTTTCACTGATTATGTGTTGTGAACCTCACCAACTCGGTCACAAACACATTTCACTCAAATGAGATGGATCCTGTGTGATGGCACTCCCAGTGGTATTAAGGCAGCCATCTACCCCTTCATGTCATACTCCCTTTCACACTTCATTAGATGTGATTGCACCTGTGATTGAACTTGTTGGCTTGAGCCAGCACAAAAGGAAGTTGATGCTATTTGCATTAGCATATTAGCATTACTTGAACTGTCCTTCATTCTATTCTTACTGTTCTGTTTTGTAATCCTTTATGTTTTACTTGTTTGAGTGTTGTACTTTGAGGGCAAAGATTAAGTCAAATCCCTTGTTTGTTTACGCAAACCTGGCCTATAAAGCTGATTCTGATTCTGTCACCCACATTGTTCTATGTCCATGTTAAGCCTGGTGTGTCTCCTCCTCTCTATTGACTGCTGATATAGTAGGACCAGGCAACCAATACAGCAAACCACAGTAATGCTAGAATCTCCCTCACACAAGGTAACACCAGCTTAATGTGAACGTCATGCCAAGAATTCTGCCATCTCTTCTGCTCCGTCGTTGAAGAGTAGGCTACAAAATGAAACACTTGACTGTAAAGGATCCATGTCATTTGTGTACAGGACGTTCTCCACCACATCCTCCCTCATATGCTCATGTGTTTATCTTTGTCTCAAAGCAAGTCTACTGAAGAATACCAACCACATGCATTTTCCACGATAAAGGGTAGGGTGGCCACAAACACTTCAATCAAAAGGGTCCAGACAAGTCAGCAATCTTCATCCTTTTGTCAAATATTTCATTTCAAGGTTAAATACCTGGAGTTTTGTTGTGAGATGTCATATTCACCAAGTACTTTTGCCTTAGCTGTAGGGGTAGATAATTAATGTTTTTTTTCCCTGCAGACAAATGCTTACCATAAAGCCTCGTGTCATGTTGGCATTCTCGCACTCAGCCACCCACACAAAGCATTATTTCAGATGCAGCGTTGCCTCAAAAGTCACTCCTCTTGCTTTTTGTTCTATTAGCCCATCAGCCCATCAGGTAAGTGTTGGGAAAGAGAGGCGCCATACATTATCTGTGGCCTTTCTCCCCTCCACCCACACACTGGGAGAGGAGTCCACGTGTTCAAGAGTGCTGTTTATGTGGACCGGCTGCTAATGAATTCACCAACAAGGGCGCTTCAGAATCCCTCTCACCCGTCGCCCACACAGCTGAAACCAAGCTGTGAAAACTGATGTTGAAGAGTTCACTCATTGGGAGAAAAGAGGACTTGATGGTGCACACAGTACAGCCTGCTTTTGGAAAACTACAGCTCAACAAAGTATGGAGACTATTTTAAGGAGATGCCACAGGAGTCATCACTGATACTTTCACCAGAGTTTTGTGTTTTTCTTTTTAAAATTATGTCTAAATTTAGGTGTATACAGTATGTATACGAGTTCATAGCTGGGCTTAAACAAGTACAAAGGCACATGTTGGATTCAGATAGGATGTTGTAGTCTCATTCCCACTTGTTTTTGCCTCAACAGTGTGCAAATATAAATGTGACATGCTGGTTAAACATTGTAATTGTTTGGCGGTGTTATAACTAGTGCACTCTAGCCTGTCATTTGTAGTGCATTTATGCTGCCTACATCCCCACTGAATACTCATGAGACAGTTGCATAAGGGTCTGTCTTCCTGCAGACCCCTCGTACTGGCCACTCTTCCACATGTCCGTAGCTAGATTCTACAGGCGGCCATTTTGACAATGCCTCTATTTTCACACTGCACTGTTCAGTCTTCCTTCTCATGATTGGTGGCCTTCACCATAACATCACTGCTAATGTTCTCTTACAGCGTCAGTACAGTATATAAATAGAGCTGCACACGTGGTGAGGACAGGCCTGAGCACCTACAGTTTTGTTGCCACATACTGTACGTAACAGCCATTAATCCAGTCGCCAGTTGGTGGCGCTATGCTTATGTGCATTGTGGCCATGTGCATATCATCATTGTGGCCATGTGAATATCATCATTGTGGGCATGTGACTATCATCATTACCATCATTTTCAATAACCTATGAAGTTTGACCAAGTCATGCAATGCATGGAGAATTGACGGCACATCTTCTGTCTATTAACTAGATGTTTCAAATTCATTGTGTCCATTGTTGCCATTTCAGCATATTACAACTATTATTATTATTATTAATAAATAATAATAATAATAAAATAATAATAATGTTTTATTTGTATAGCACCTTTCATATACAGAATGCAGCCCAAAGTGCTTTGCATTTAGAGCATTTAAAGGAATATTTAGGAATTACACTTTAAGCCCGTTTTCTTTATTGCCTACCATGAAAACGAGTGTTTGACACCGAAATCTCGAAGATTGAGCCTGTTTGTGAAATTTGTCAGCTTTAGAATGGAGCTCTGTATGGCTTTAACATTGCTCGCTTTGTGCATGGACTATTCTGTCCTTAAAACACCCCTAAACGTTCGTTTTTAAAAATGTGCAGCTCACTGAGTGGTTACTGGTCTTCAACGATCTGTCATCTTTTATCACAATTTTCGAAATCCCGGAAGTACTTTTTCAGATACCTCACAACCGTGTGTGCCTAATATAACACAACAGAATTTGAATTTCACTGAGTGTTGGCAGCTATGGAGAAGACCAGACTGAAGCCGTTTCAGACTTGGTGGAGAGGCATGGATTGTGAGTAGACTATATAGAAAGTTGATGTTTTTATGTCTGAAAGTTAAATCATTGTGGTCAGTTTCAGTCTGAGGTATTGTGTGGAGTTTGTTTATAAAAATAACTGAAATAACCAATAATAGCAACACATCACATACTTATTTGGGATATTTTCAAGTTATCCATCTTTTGATGACAAGGTAGCCCTGGCAGGTAACATCATTACCACTTTTCCATGCCTGAAAGTTCAAGTGGACGGGAAATGTGTAAGTATTTTATATGTTTGAGTAATATAATAGATTGAAGGTCATTTGGAAGCTTGTTTTTGAATAATACCTGGTTTTGTAGAAACACTACCTACTTTTTCATAGAAAACCCTTAACTTGGTTACCAAAACATTATAGAGGGCCAATTTCCACCAGAAAACGCTATGGCAGCCGAACATCTGACCAGCAACAACTATCTAAACGAAAATCTACTATTGGTTGAGTAGCAGCCATTGACTCGAATGGATTCTATTTATGTCTTTACATCTTTCGCTACTTGAGCTTTTTACCGAGTCTTCTCTCTCTCAGCTTCATTGTGGAGGTCACTTGTATAGTCTGATCATTGTAAAGTATTAATTTATTTAGAATCAGGGCAAGTGGTAGCCTACTTGACTTACGTGAATATCTCATTAATTACCTTGGGAGCATTTATATGACCTGGATTTTGGAAATTCGACTCCGCAACATTCGCAGAAAGACGAGAGACGGTACAGAAAACATAAGAGATGCAGAGAGGTTGGACAAAACCTCAGGAAGTGCAAGACACCAATGATGTCTGTGGGTTGATCAACCTAATGAAAAGGCTGAAACCTTCTGCAGAGAACCTGGCCTCGATCAAATCCGCAATGCAGAGAAACTTTCACCCACCGTAGATCATGGATATCCAAATAGGGGGTTCTTTAAAAATGTCTCTTAAGTTAACATCGCATTGCAGAAGGGTCCAGTTGTCTTTGACGACCTTGCGGGACAACTGGACCCTTCTGCAATGCGATGTTAACTTAAGAGACATTTTTAAAGAACCCCCTATTTTTTCGTTCAAAAGAGCGCCGACCATAGGCGACAAGGTGGTGCGGAGTCACCTATCCCCTAGGGAACGGACAAGGACGTGGATTCCCCAGAAGCCCAAAGGCACATTTAAATGCGGGCATTGTAAAATATGTGACATTGTGGTGAAATCCACGAATTTTACACACCCAAGTACACAACAGATTTTTACCATAAGACACTTTATAAACTGCCAAACTACCCACGTTATCTACCTTTTGAATTGTACTCTTTGTGAAGCCTTTTATATTGGGCGTACCAAAAGACGCCTTAAAGATCGTTTAGCGGAACACAAATATGCAGGAAAAAGTGGCAATTGTGACTATGCCATGGTCAAACACTTCACAGACACACACGCCAATGCACCTGTTACATTCACTGCAATTGGCATCGATCACATCCCAGTAAACACAAGAAGAGGGGACAGGCAGAAACTACTCAACCAGAAGGAGAGCCGGTGGATTTATAATCTGAATGCTATGACACACCCTGGCTTAAATGACTGTATAGACATGGTTGCGTTCCTTTGATTAGTATGTACATGTCTATGTTGATTTACTCTGAACTTGTTGTCTGTAATATTTGCTGTGAGGGCAAAAAGATTTCCACCATGTTTGTTTTGGGTACATGCGCAAGTAGTAACTGGAGAGACCCCATGGCGCGCACGTTACCGGGCGCGCACGGACGCGCACCAAACCATGACGTGAAAAGCATATAGGGAAGTGGGGGGAAGTTTGAACTTCTTTTAAAAGCCCTGATGAAGGCCACTGCAGGCCGAAACATGTTGGCAAACTGTTCAAATATGGATTAGCTCGAATTTAATTAAAAGCTTTTTAATGAAGACGAAGAGTGCCTTGGATTTCTTCAAAACTTCTCAACCCGATTGTCTTGTGCCTTGAATTACCCATACGATGTTTGTCAATTTTTTAATTACTATTTTTCATGTAAAGATATAAAAGTATGTCGTAACTAGTGAATTACAACATTGTAAAAGATCGTGTTTCCAACGACTACAAACACATCAGTCGCGTTAGTGACGTTAGACCAATTCACAACCACAGGCGCCAGCAACAGGTCTTATTTGAGCTTCCCCCTTGCCGATGAAAATATCATGAGTCAGAGGATTAAACACATCAGATAAGTTGTATTTCATTCATAGACTGTACAAACACTACTGTTAAGTGACTTAGCTGGCAGCAAGATGTAACCGTTAACTAGCATAATAGCTAGCTAACTAGCCAGCCTCTCGTTTGCTAGTTGGTGATGTGCATCGTTTGAGATGAGAGATGTAGTCCACTGAACGGATTCGCACAAAACTTACATAACTTTTAAAGTCTAACAAAAACATAACTTTATTAATGTGAAAAATTATCTTTTAAATTCCCACACATCATAAGTGAAATGCACGGTCCAACTCGAACAGGACCAAAAAATAATTGTTATCTCTCCATTGACTCCCGTGCATAAAAAATCGTGAAATAGGTCCCATTGACTGGAAGTAGAAGGGCGTGACTTCAGCTCTCTATTTAGGCAGTCACTTCCGAAAGTTTTTCGTTCGCCGCCATCTTGAATTTAGTCACGCGACTGATTCGTGACTATTTCACGTCACAGCTATAGTTCCGCTCCAGCTCGTCATGTGACTAAATTCAAGATGGCGGCGAACGATTGTTATCTCGTCAGTCTCTTAACGGTTGCTAGGGACTCTGATGGTCACCATAGACTCTGAACAGGACGGTAGACTTAAGGCCGTGGCACGGTCCTCCGTCTGCATCACGCGCACGCGGCACTGGTGAGTGCGTGACGAGAATTGCGTCATTTTTACGGCATGCGTCGCGTTTTTGAGTCGACCAAAATTTAAGACCGCGCGTCTCTTTCACGCGTAGACTACGCATGTGTGAAACGGAACTGCTGTAAAGACGCCGCTCCAGTAGGTGGAGCACGTACAGAAATAGCGCTTAAAACTCAGCAAACGGAGACAGAAGAACACTTAAACTGGCGTATCCTACACGCTAACGTTGTTATATGATGACAAAACATTAGTCTTTGAGTATTTTAATAGTCAGTTGTAAACAAAGACCTCATATGTAATCCAAGTTGTGTAAATGGACTGAAGTTCGCTCTAAATATATACTTTTATCGATTATGCTAACCGTTAGCATCTCTATGGGATTTCCCATACACATTAGCCATAAGCTAACCCATTAGTTTAGCTGTAACTTGGAATGCTAGCCTACGCGTGGTGTGCTGTGCCTGTTCTGGTGGATGATAAATGGAGAGATGTGAAGAACCAACTCATCAAACTTTTCAGCAGACATGAGAAAGTACTCGTGGTGCTTCTCCTCATCTAACAGCTGCATCTTTTGTGTATTTAAGTGTGGAACACTCCTTCCCTGGCTCTTCCTAGTTCAGTGGTCGCACATCCCTATCACAGTTAATTCGTAGTGCGCCGGCGCTAACCTTGATCGGCTGGCGCGCATTCAGGACACAGACATTGGAGTATGCCTCGTATACGCGTCTAAAATGACGCACGTCAAACGTCCAGTGCCGCGTGCGCGTGACGCAGACGGAGGAGCGTGCTAGAGCCTTTACGTTACGTGTCCATTATCGCGGCAAAAGCCACCGCGCCGCACATAGCCCATTCATTTCCTATGGAGAGCGGCACGGCGTAGTTAACGCTTCCGCAAAGCACCTTGGGAAGGCGGCGCGGTCATTTGAACAGAGGCGATGCGTCAAGAAGTTGGGCTCTGCTGAACTTTATGCAAATGAAAGCGGTAAACGCGAGGCAGCTAGCCAATGAAAGTACGTCTTTGGTAAACAAGTGTTCTCCTTTGCTCTAGTCCTCCGGTCCGGAACTGTAGCCTGCTAGAAATATTTGTTCCGCCTGCTAATCGTCTCGGTTTAATGAAAATATATAAGTTATATAGCGGCTAAGCCATTAAGTTTAGAACAAGTTTGCCACCGCACCCTATCAAAATGACATTGTTGGCGACTTGAACCAAGACAGAGAGGTGCTTTGGAGGAACATGGCAATGACATTTGTGAGTATTTCAACAAAATATGTTAAAATTACTTGCACTGGCTAATAGTGTTACGTATTAAGTAGCTATCTTCACTTTAGTTGCCTATGTGTGCTGGCATTGTGTATTTCGATGTAATAAACTGCTTTAGCCTAGGCCTACTACACGACCACAAGCGGCGACGAAGAGAGGGTCGGCGTCTGCAAGCGTCAACGCGCCGCAATAATGGACATGCACCGTTAGGCGGGGATCACATTTGCCAGCGGCAAGCATAACGCAACACTCAGACCATAATAATAATAATAATAAATTCAAAACATTCTATCTCATTCCTAAGTTCAATCTTTGTTGTTACGTTCTTAGACGAATCTGATTGGTCAAAATACCTAAACATTCTAAAACTGATTTTGATGAGCCGAGCATTGCGCTTCAAAGTTGAACCAAGTTCCGTTCCGCTGCCGAACCATAGAACAATAGGAAACCTGCCGCTTGCCGCTGGCTAGTGTGATACCCGCCTTAGCAAGCTAGCACTAGCAAAGTTGTTGTTAGTCTATATAGCAATATCCAATGTAAATGGATCATACTGTTCATGTGTTTTCCATCCTTGATGTAAGAAGTAAGCATATTTATTCACTGGACCGCGTGCAAACGATCCACTGTGGTCGATCTTCAGTGTGTTTGCTTGCTCTCTGCATATGGCTCTGCAGGCACTGCTTATTCTAAAATTCCATTAGGCGACATCTGCGCCCTTTTTAAAAGCCCCATGCAAAATATGTAAGCCACAGCTACCCACGTTTAGTAAACGTGTGTTCAGATCATTCTCCATTTCAGTTTGTATGAGTCTATGGAATTTCAAATTGACGCTAGGTCCATCCATTGAAAGTTGCACAAGGTTTTTGTAACTTAAACCTTCTGTTGATTTGTGGAAAAGCTCAACCATGTCCTCAGCAGTAGAGTGGCCCATAAATTCTGAAGTGAAATAACGGGTACCCGCAACATCATTGTCCCAAAATCTTACATGTACAGAATGTCCATTTGCTTGTGTTCTGACTCAGGCTCTCATCAAAGAGCAAAACATATCCATTTTGTGCTGATTTAATCCTGTCCTTCACTAGTGACTTGAAATACGGCACGATGCCAAAAACAGTCAAATAAGAAGACTTTGTCTCTCCACACTGAAAGTTGCTGGCAATGCTGCTGTCTGGAAACATTCTTTTGAACAAAGACCCGGCAGAAAAAAAGAAAGGTAAACACTGATATAATTCTTCACTCAATTACAATCATCAAAATGGCAATTCGTAATGTTTTTCACCCTCATTGTTTTAATATCTGATATCTCCCCTATTGGTGCACTAGATAGAGTTGGCTTGCAGGTCTGGCTTTGTGAAAAATGTTAAAAGCGCTATTTATGAGCTGACCCGTGTACATCATACTTAACTTGAACATTTACAGATTGAAATGAATCCACCACTAGTTTATGGGATGCAGAGTCTGGTCGGGCAAGTTTTCGAGCCACTACTATGTCACTCCAGACATTTAACATCGCTTTGACACAAGACCACACCGCCGTCAACAAGACAAGCTGGCAGCAATCAGAGAGGTCTGGAACAAGTGGGTGGAGTGTCTGCCACTCATCTACATCATCCCAAGTCCTGACATCACAGTGAACGTGCGTCTAGTCGCCTTTAGGGGACGCTGCCCATTCAAACAGTACATGCCAAGCAAACCATTCAAATATGGAATAAAGATATGGGCAGCGTGTGATGCCAGGACAAGCTACGCATGGAACATGCAGGTGTACAGGGGGGAGTCTGCTGACGGTGTTCCCGAGAAGAACTAGGGGAAGCGGGTGGTCCTGGAAATGACTGCAGGTCTCAAGGGGCACAATGTGACATGTGACAATTTCTTCACCTCATATGCTCTTGGTCAGCATAGAAAACTGACCATGGTTGAGACAGTCAGAAGGAACAAGCCTGAGCTGCCTCCTGCGCTACTCACTATCCAGGGGCAGGGATTGTTTTCCTCTAAGTTTTTTGCATAAAATCGATTTAGCCGACTGCAGAGCGCAAGGTAACTAGCCACGGAGTAGGGTTGGCTAGAGGAGTTTCGCACCGATGCGTAAAAAGATCTCAGTAGGCCTACTTGATTTAAGCCGTCCTCATCAAAATCATCTACAGGAGATTGGATGTCTTTCTCCATCAACCACTCTTTGAAAACTTTAATGGCCCATGCATTTCTCTTCCTGGTGTTGGGTTCATGCCTGTTGACCTCTATTCCCAGCCGGCTCCCCCTCCACTACACCTGGATGAGGAGGGGGAAGAAGACGGTTATCTAGGGGATGATGAGGGGGAGGATTGAGTTTTTTTTGTTTTAGAATTTGTTTTTTGTATATAGTTGAATTGTTGTTTAAATAAAAAAAAAATGACATGTTGGGTTCATGCCTGTTGTCCTCTATTCTACTAATTTCCTCCTCTTCCAATTGTTTATGCCTTTTTGATTTTACTGGTCTTCCCACCAGCGCTCAGCAGTTCCATTCACCTTAACTATTGAAGTTAATAGAAAACTCAATTTGTCTTGCCGTAAGGTGTCGCCATAAAATCTCAAATCAGTCGTTACCGATCTAAAAAAAGGGCTATACTGTACATAGCAGTCATTCATGTTAGGATGTGGTAAACTATGTGTTCCTCTCCGCGCTAATTGATATCGGCGCTCATTGTGAATCAAGGCGCATAGCAGTGGATTATATGCCGACTCGTGATTATGAGAGTACATTGACATATGTTGATACTATGAAAATCATATAGTTATGAAAACCGTGTGTGCTAAATCTGGCGATTCTGCAGGCTTGGCTTAATACAATTGACAATGCAATAGTGTGACCCTCGTTTTTTGAGTGTGATACTCGCTGTTATTAGAAATGAAATGGAAAATGTCAACGTCAACATTGTGATGTCACCGGCCAAATTTTTTTTGAAACGTCAGTAAACGTCGCATCAACGACTGCTATAACGTTGAAGCAACATTGATAGAACGTGTGAGTGCTAGCTGGGTATAGCCTGGGTGCAGCCGAACTTTGCCCCGCCTACAACATTTTCCAGCGGAGAAGTTCGGTCTGCCATTTCTCTGTTGGGCTCAGGGGGTCAGGATTTGACTGATTAGCTTCGCCGATTAGCAAAGCACTTCCTCGTCGCCATTTTCCAGAAATACATCATGTCCGGTGCCGTTTTCCCTGCGTTTTCTTCATGCTGATTGGTGGCTGTTCCACTCTCAGCTCATGCACAAGCTTAGTGTGGGCACGAGTTCTCCTTCTGTACCTTACGTCAATCGGTAACCTGGCACTTAATTGGCTAAGTAAAACGGCACCGGAAACAAGCCCCTTGAAACGCCATGTTGAAGCCTGAAAAAATCGTTCAATTTTGGCAATTTTCACTTGCCTAGCATTCCCATTGAAATGAATGGGGGCGGGACTTGTTCACTTTCTCCAGTTCTTATAATACCTCCATGGTTGGGCTTGCACTACGCGCTGTACAGATCTGACCGGACCAATCAAATTATCAGGGCAGGCTTTGCAAGATGATGGACAGATGAACAACAGTGACGTTCACGGCTTCACGCTTAGGTTGATTTTGATTGCAACAGAAATGCTATGAATGCATATTTTTGACCATGCAGTTTGGCCTTTTGCTTAGCTTACATGAAAACAGGTTTTATCACAGATTCAAAATATTTCTGAACATTTAGACCAACATGGATATGTACGTGGGAAAACTTTGGTTTCACTTTCACCAAGGTAGACTATAACAGCATGTTTGCGTGATTTTGTTCCCGTTTGTTTGAAATGTCTGTTTGGTCTTTGGGTTAACGACACCCTTCCCCAGCTGTTCATTGCATGTTTGTACAGTTTGAAGGAATTATTTTTAAAAACGAAGGCGGGGAAATGTTTTCCAAATAGCCTACCCTATGTAACCTGCGTTGTGTGGAACCACCGCGGTCCAGCCCTGCACACGCCCGGACTCGAACCCGCGAGACAGCAGCACCTCGGATCGGGAGTCGAGCGCGCTAACAATCCAGCTAAAAGCCCAGGCTACTAGCTTTCATGCCAGCAGCGCTCTTGAAGCGTCGGGGAGTGAGGTTTACTAACGTTCTACAGCATAGCTAACCAGCTACCACCCGTTACACTCACCCCCCTAAACCTCACTCCCGATCCGGGTCACGGCACCAATGTAACCTGCGTTGTGTGGAACCACCGCGGTCCAGCCCTGCACACGCCCGGACTCGAACCCGCGAGACAGCAGCACCTCGGATCGGGAGTCGAGCGCGCTAACAATCCAGCTAAAAGCCCAGGCTACTAGCTTTCATGCCAGCAGCGCTCTTGAAGCGTCGGGGAGTGAGGTTTACTAACGTTCTACAGCATAGCTAACCAGCTAGCACCCGTTACACCTACTACAGATTTTGTTGTCTTAGATTTCGCTATCAGGTGTTGTATAAGATAGATACTGACAGCGCAATAACTTTCAAAAAATACCAGAAGATATAGCCTACGTTATTGGCTATTTCGTTACTCTGTTTGGTTAGGTACAGTATATCCAATGAGTGCCTACCAAAAGTTATTATCTGTTCATCAGTAGCTGTTGCTAAGATGGATGGAATGACATTTGTTTTCAGTAACTTAACGTGTGGTCCTTCAGACGGCAGGGTTTTTACTTTAGGCTAGCGACTAGTAGGCTAGTGATCACTGGTCTAAATGATCACTAGCCTTCATATTCACAACTTCAGTAGTCTCTGCCAGCTGCAAGAAGCCACAGTTGGTTCCTTTCTGGTTCACTGAACTTGGTGGAAAGTCTGTGGTGTCCATCTACAGCGTTTATTTTCACAATTTTTGAATGCAAACTGAATTACCATGTTTGTAAGACGGCTCCTAGTAGGTGTCCCGACCGGTGTTGCCAGATGAGTTGAATGATTTCCGCCCCAATCACCCCGCCGTCTCCAGCAAAAAAAAACGCCCAACAACGTTTTTCTCATAGAAAAGATCTCAAAATGTTATTTACCCGCCTACAGCTTATTTCCCCCCGTTGAACGATGTAAAAAGAAGCCCAAGTGGGCGGCAACACTGGTCCCGACTGGAGTTCGCTTCTGTTTTACTTTTTGACGCTATACTTCTAATCTACAAATTCAGTAAAATTCCGCTGCTGCTGACAAACTAGTCCCTCAAAATGTAATACATCATTGAGATGCAAGGTTAGTTTTCTTTATAACATTGTTCTACCAACAGACATGTACATGTACGATAGTTGTTTTCATTTATTTGACTCGGGTGCTCTGTGGAGTGGGTTACCGTTGAATTGTGTTAGCTCAGCACCAGCGAACCCTGGAAGTATAAGGACTGGATAAAATGTGCTGACTAAAAAGAGGAATATAAAATCATCTTTTAACAATTGATCTTAATGCCTTAATAAAAAAAATGAGTAAAAATCAAACCCCTAAGGGGGCGCTGTGGCGCAACAGGCTACAGCGCTCGTGCCATGTACGGGTCTGAGTGCCCATGGGGACCCACGTTCGAATCCGGCCTGCGGTCATTTCCCAATCCCACCCTATCTCTCTCTCCCACTTACTTCCTGTCTCTCTCCACTGTCCTATACAAATAAAGGCAAAAAGCCCAAAAAATATACTTAAAAAAAAAAAAAAACCTAAGGACACCAATTTTCTTTGTGATTTTAGAATGTATCGTAAATAAATAAATGTTCTTCCTGAAATACTGGGGGCTTAAGTACTTGACCCCTATGTTAAATTTCCCATAGAAGCAAAATGATTTTTTTAATGTTTTTATTTTTAAAGGCCAGCTATTTCATGGATCTAGGATACTATGCATCCTGATAAAGTTCCCTTGGCCTTTGGAATTAAAATGGGGACTAACCATTGGTCCGACATCCCATTAGTCCGAAAATGAACCATTCAATAGAGATCCCATTAGTCCGACATCTCATTAGTCCGAAAAAAAGAGAACCATTGGTCCAACGTCCCATTAGTCCGACCATACACATAGAGATGCATGGATGACTTGAAATTGAAAGATGCAAAATTCGCGGAAAAGAGGAGACGTCTTTTTTTGCAGCATCGTGTGTCTAACAACAGGTGGAAATGTGCTAGCCTGTTGTAACAATCAACCTTTTACCTTCGGCTGTGTTAATCAAACGCACAAGGGTTTTTTTTAATGACTAAATATGAAACAGATCATTCTGAGAATGAAGAAGGCTACAACGTAGACACATCTCTTGATTATAACAATGAAACAATGTCGCTTTCTTCGGTTTAACAGTAAAGGAAGACACACACCAAACAATAACCCAGGTCGTGCACAGCGGCGCTTTATATTCACACACAATTAAATGTCCCAAACAATCCCAAGCGTTGCAATTCCCCCTCTCATTCAGTCCCGAAAATAAACCTAAAAGTCTAAACTAAACGAAAGATGTCCTGTATTTTGCCAGGCGCACAAGTATTTTGCCACGCCCACTAGAGTCAATAATCCAATCCAGGACACGAAAGGGCCGCTGCCGACAAAACATCCCGCGATGTAGCAAACAAAAAATATAATGCTCAGAAAAAAAGGGAAAATGCGATTGCTGTCTCTCTGCTAGACCAATCAATGTGAAAACACAAAAAAGCAATCGGTCTCACCAAATCTGGTGAAAGCACCAGCAGTCAGCGAAGGCTTTTTCTCTTCGTGCGTCCTCTGTTTGGTAATGCACCGGTCCAAACTGCGCACAGCGTCTAACTATGTGAAAATACGTTTACTCTGTAGCCTAGTCTTTTATTGTTGTTAGTTTCAAACTCGCAGGAAAACATTTAAAAACACTCGTTGCCGCAGCACTGAGTAGGCTAGGCCTACTGGCGCCACAGATTCAAAATCTCACACACGCACTTGCTACCCTCTTCAGACCGCCCCCAATACCGCATTCGGGTAAGGTGCGCGTGTATAAAAAAAAATACATATACATAAGTACATGTGCATACAATGATATTACATGAGAAATACAGAGATATTATATATGCAATTGAACAATGTAATATGTAATATTTAAGAAATGGCACCTAAACCAATGTGGCAGTGTGTTGTGCGACATTTTGGGAAGCCAGGACCACCACCAAATTAAAACGACATGTTTCTGGAGTGAAACTTTGAATTTAGTCAGACCTGATAGAAGAATATGGCAAGGCTCTATTTCTAGCTCATATGGAGAAGAATGCACAATGTAAATAACTGTGGACTAACTGTGGATAACTTGTAGCCTAGACCATAAAGGTAAGTTCATTGTTCTTACGTTTAGCTATGTTGGAAGGCTAATTTGTGGTTTTGTCGTGTGAACGTAGGCCTCAGACTGAAACACGTTAGCTTAGATGTTCGTTTGCAAAATAAAACACATCTAATTGGGGGCCAAGCAGCGAAGCTGCGAGGACCCCATTGTGTTTCTATGTTTTCTTACTATTATTATTATTGGGGGCCAAGCAGCGAAGCTGCGAAGGCACCCATTGTGTTTCTATGTTTTCTTACTATTATAAACTATTATTATTATTCCTCTGTGCATTGAAATCAATGGCAGCCCATAGAACCGACTACGGGAAAGTTGTTAAATTTGGCACACTGATTAGGGACAGTCCCATTATTCATGTCACCAAATTTCATGTCGGCACCTCAAACTATCTAGCGACACCAACAGGTCAAAGTTGGATGTGTGTTCACGCACGTAACTTTTGACCCCTTGGGCCAATTTTTAAAAATTAGGTATCTTTGGAATCCTTGGACCAGCCCGAGTTCAACGCACACTGTGACGTCATTTTCCGCCATGATGGATTTTCCGCCATTTTGGATTTTGTCAAAAACACTTATCAGCCTTCTCCTCCTACAGATTTTGTCCGATCGACACTAAACTTCACACACATAATCTACAGACCATCTTGTATTCTGGAATTATTTTTTATCTTCGGAACTATAACCGTTCGCCCGTAACAGCCAATCGAATTTCGCGGCAAAGCCGCCAAACAGGAAGTGGGCTCATATTTCAGCAACCCTTGCGCGCATCAAAACCAAACTTGGTATGTGGACCCGGGACCGCATCAGGAGGACGCTCAAGAAATTTGGTGACCTTTGACCTCTAGGGGGCGCTGCAATTAGCCAAAAGGCATTTCGGCCTGTAGCTATTGATGTGTTTGGAATTAAAACTTGCTAGTGGTGTCTGGTAATACTGTGGAAGGTCCTTAGGCTAGCCCAGCTCAATTTATGACATCAACATAATTGATTCTGCCACCATATTGGATTTAATCAAAACCCCTTAAACATTTCCACAGGTCACAAAATGTATCCGATCTGCACGAAACTTGACACGGATGATCTTCAGCCCGAGTCTAATATAGGCCTTGCTTTTTCGGAATGATACCTTAAACCGTTCGCCCGCAATAGCCAATCGAAATTGACGGCGAAGCCGCCGAACAGGAAGTGGGCTTGCATCTCGGGCAATCTTGGGTTGTTTGACATCAAAATTCTTGTGACTGCTTAAAACTACATACCTGACTTAACAGCATTGAGTTACCATGGCAACTCTGGCCTTTTGATCTGTCTGCTTGGCCCCCACATTGCTGCTTGCAGCTATATTTATAAACTATTATTATTCTTCTGGCATTGAAGTCTATGGCAGCCCATAGAACCGACTGGTGAAAAGTTGTGAAATTTGGCAAACTCATTGGGGACAGTCCAATGATTAATTTCACCTAGTTTCATGTCGGTAACTCATACGCTCTAGCGCCACCAACAGGTCAAAGTTGGACGTGCGTTCACGCACGTAACTTTTGACCCCTTGGGTCAATTTTCCGCCATTTTGGATTTTTCCCCATTTTGGATTTTGTCAAAAACACTCAGGGTTCGTACGGGTGCTTGAAATCCATGAAAATGCTTGGATTTTAATGTGGTGTTTTCAAGGTTTGAAAAATGCTTGGATTTTGGGTAAAGTGCTTGTGAATGCTTGAAAGTGCTAGGCCTACATATTTCTCGGCAGTCTGACCCAATAGACCAATTATTAAATGAAGGGAAATAAAATTAATTAGGGCGCTGCGCTGACAATGACGACGGGTTTGGTGCTTCTCATTCATCACTCCGCAAACATGTCCGTTCGCCAGTCTTCTTCATTGAAAGTGAAAGCAGACGTGTGTTGATGAATGTTTGATGCAAGTTCGATGTGTGTGGTGAACTATTTGTTTCTTAGCAGAAGCCATGAAACGGTAAAGGTCAAATTCTTTATTTAAGGAGACATTATGAAGTTGTTTTGGCTTTGCCAAAACGCGTCCAGTTTGATGTGTCTGGATTTTCCGACAATAATGACAGCAGCAATCTCGTGATGCTGATATTGGCTTTTAATTTATGCGCGTGTAAGTCTAAGCTATTGTGCTTGAAGTTAGCTGTGACCGACTAGCCTACTGGTTTTCATCGTTTAACCACAAAGCCTGTCGACCTTAGGTCTACTAAATTGTTTAGTTAACACCTTGTCATTTCGCGTTTGTCCAGCCGTTCAACCCTGTGCGCCCCATGTCATTCAAAACATATTTCGGGATAGCCATCTCACTATGAGAAAACGTATGACAATAGTGCTAAGATATTAACACGTTGTCATGCTTGGTAAACATCAGTCTTGCACATAGCCTAATATTGAGCTGATTTTTTAGTGGAAATGGCTTACTGTCGCATTGTGCTGATAGATGAAAAAAGTCGCCTATTTAAAGGCACAGTCTGAATTTTAATCATAGGTCTCCATTTAGTGTGTGCACTTGAACAACTAGTGATGAAGCATATACTGTAACAGTAGGGCCTGCCATTTATTTTAGGAGGAGGGGTGTAGGACATGATACTTTGGAAGGAGAGGGAGTGGTGCAATTTGATTTTCTTCAGAGCAACCTCTTCAAACAGCATCAATATCAATAGGCTATATGGTTCACTATCAGGACTAGAGGACTGTAAGGGGGCAGGCTATATGTGATCAAGTAGGCCTATATTAAAACATGTAGTCAAAATTATAACGTTATGTTGATTTAAGTTGAAACAAAACATGTTATGAACTGAGAAAATCCATGGTTCTACATCATTGTTGGCAAAATGATCATGATACATATTTCAGCTATATCTGGTTTAGTCTTGAGTAGGCCTAGGCTACTTTGCTATAAATGAGTTATAGACGTAAATATAGACTATATTGTGGTTTGTTATAATGTTTGAAATATATGTATCACAGTTTATCAATAGTTCTCATAAAAGTCATCAGATGTCATCATTTAAGGGGTTATTTTTCAAAAATTTCTCCCGGGGGTGCTGGGTATATTTTCCTCTTTTTTTATTCATTATCGAGTGCTGTCAGTAAGAAAAAGAACAAGTAAATTTGATATGACATAGACCAAATAGAGCAGCAGCAAACACTAATGAAATGGTTCCATTTTCTATGCCCCATTCAGTTAACCTAATGATAGCTGCTTGTTATATATTGGGCTTAGGTTGTATCAAATGTTCTGGTTCTTTGTCTTACAGTGACCTCAAACAACAGGGCTTTGGATTTGTTCACACTCGATTTCGGTACTGGAAAACTGGTCTTGAAAGTCCTTAAAAAGTGCTTGAATTTGGCCATTAAAAAGGTGTACGAACCCTGAACACTTAAAAGCCTTCCCCTCCTACAGATTTTGTCCGATCGACACCAAACTTCACACACATAATCTACAGACCATCCTGTATTCTGGAATTATTTTTTTTCTTCGGAACTATAACCGTTCGCCCGTAACAGCCAATCAAAGTTCGCGGCGAAGCCGCCAAACAGGAAGTGGGATCATATTTAAGCAACCCTTGCGCGCATCAAAACCAAACTTGGTCCATGGACTCAGGACCCCATCAGGATGAGGCTCAAGAAATTTAGTGACCTTTGACCTCTTGGGGGCACCGCAGTTAGCAAAAAAGCATTTTGGCCTGTAGCTGTTGATGTGTTTGGAATTAAAACTTGCTACTGGTGCCTGGTTATACTGTTGGAGGTTCTTAGGCTGACCCAGCTCAATTTGTGACATCATCATATTTGATTCGGCCACCATATTGGATTTAATCAAAATCCCTTAAACATTTCCACAGATCGCAAAATGTGTCCGATCTGCACGAAACTTCACAGGGATGATTTTCAGCCCGAGTGTAACATAGGCTGTGCTTTTCGAAAGGATATCTTAAACCGTCCGCCCGCAATAGCCAATCGAAATTGACGGCGAAGCCGCCGAACAGGAAGTGAGCTCCTTTCTCGGCCAATCTTGGGTTGTTTGACATCAAAATTCTTGTGACTGCTTAAAACTACATGCCTGACGTAACAGCATTGAGTTACCGTGGCAACTCTGGCCTTTTTGACCTGCCTGCTTGGCCCCCACATTGCTGCTTGCAGCTATTTTTCTACATGAAGTTCATCGCGGGATGTGAGGTCACCTACCTGACAGTCACGCACCCATCCACTAACCTATGTCCCTGCTATTGAAATCAAACATCAGTCTAACTGTAAACAGTGGCAGAGTTTTTAGGAAATAGACCAAAGTCTGGATTTGTTTATTTATTGTATGGTCGGACTAATGAGATGTCGGACCAATGGCCCTCTTTTTTTCGGACCAATAGAATGTCGGTCTAATGGGATCTCTGGTCAATGGTTAATTTTCGGACTAATGAGATGTCGGACTAATGGCATGTCGGACCAATGATACGGAACCATTAAAATAGCCCCACATCATTGCATACCCTTCACCATAGCTAGAGATGGTATCCGCCGTTCATTCCGACATACCAGCACTCCGACATTGACGTCCAATTGTCGTAGTAGAGGCATGTCTCTTTATGGGAATAGGTCCCACCACTCCGACATTTTTTTTTTTCATGGTCGCAGTGGCGGTATTTAACTTTTTTTTCAAACAACGTGCCATTCCGACATGAGGTCATTAATAGGCTATTAATGTCATAACTATATCCAATTGTGTAAAATATAGATTCACATTTAAAATGTCATTGTGAAGACTTCTTGATATATTATGTGTCTGTTGCGTGCGCGACTCGGGGAAGTGAGAGCAGTTCTGTAGCCTACATGGCAAGTTGTCATTATTCGCGGACTAAGTGGAGCTGAATCAAGTTATTATTTTGCTGTCACTTCGTCTGTTTTATGGCCTAGAAGGTTGTATTTGGTATCTGTGGATAGCTCTAGCTCTCCTCTTTTATCTGACAATGCAAGCCATATCTTTTTGACCACGGTTTCACGAGTCAAACGAAAGTAGCGGTAGCCGAAACTATATTTTGTTTGTCACTTCGTCTGTTTGTACAACCCCTGGCAAAAAATATGGAATCACCAGTCTTGGAGGATGTTAATCCAGTTGTTTAATTTTTTAGAAAAAAGCCAGATCACAGACATGACACAAAACTAAGTTCATTTGAAATGGCAACTTTCTGGCTTTAGGAAACATTAAAGGAAATCAAGAAAAAAAATAATTAATCAGTAACAGTTGCTTGTTTTCGACCAGCCAGAGGGGAAAAAAATATGGAATCACTCAATTCCAAGGAAAAAAATATGGAATCATGAAAAACAAATTGACAAAAGAACACTTCAACGCACCACTAGTACTTTGTTGCACCACCTCTGGCTTTTATAACAGCTTACAGTCTCTGAGGCATGGACTTAATGAGTGACAATCAGTACTCTTAATCAATCTGGCTCCAACTTTCTCTGATTCCAGTTGCCAGATCAGTTTTGCAGGTTTGAGCCTTGGGATGCAGCATTTTCTTCAAATTCTACTACAGATTTTCAATTGGATTGAGCATTATCGAAGATGTAACGATCGCCGTCTCCCCAATGCCTTTACCTGACATGCAGCCCCATATCATCCAACGACTGAGGAAATGTGCATGTTTTCTTCAGGCAGTTGTCTTCATAAATCTCATTGGAATGTGGATATAACTAGATGAAAGTCATATTCAGTGATGAATCGCGTTTCTGCAATGGGCCAGGTGATGATGCTGGAACTTTTGTTTGGTGCCATTTCATTGAGATTAATGAGGACAACTGCCTGGAAAAAACAAGGTCATTGATGATATGGGGCTGCATGTCAGGTAAAGGCATTGGGGAGATGGCGATTGTTACATCTTCAATAATGCTTATATTATTATTTATTATATAAAGTTTATATTGACATTTTGGACACTTTTCTTATCCAATCAATTGAAAGGATGTTTGGGGATGATTACATCATTTTTCACGATGATAATGCATCTTGTCATAAAGCAAAAACTGTTGAATTCCTTGAAGAAAGACACATAAGGTCAATGTCATGGCCTGCAAATAGTCTGGATCTCAATCCAATTGAAAATCTGTAGTAGAATTAAAGAAAATGGTGCATCCCAAGGCTTCAACCTGCAAAACTGATCTGACAACTGGAATCAGAGAAAGTTGGAGCCAGATTGATTAAGAGTACTGATTGTCACTCATTAAGTCCATGCCTCAGAGACTGTAAGCTGTTATAAAAGCCAGAGGTGGTGCAACAAAGTACTAGTGGTGCGTTGAAGTGTTCTTTTGTCAATTTGTTTTTCATGATTCCATATTTTTTTCCTTGGAATTGAGTGATTCCATATTTTTTTCCCCTCTGGCTGGTCGAAAACAAGCAACTGTTACTGATTAACTAATTTTTTTCTTGATTTCCTTTAATGTTTCCTAAAGCCAGAAAGTTGCCATTTCAAATGAACTTAGTTTTGTGTCATGTCTGTGATCTGGCATTTTTCTAAAAAATAAAACAACTGGATTAACATCCTCCAAGACTGGTGATTCCATATTTTTTGCCAGGGGTTGTATAACACAAAAGGATCGATGTGTTTGGTATCGATGGAAAGCTCTGTTTCTCGTCTTTCATTTGATATGCTTGTCATGTCTGTACGATGCCTGGTCCCGGAGTAATTTAAGCGAGAGCAGTGGCTGCGTTGGTGAACGCAGAGCAATATAGACTGTAAATATGATATAGGCCTACTTTGATTTAAATTTATGATTATATTTTATTTTCATACTTGATCGTACGGACACGTGTCTAGTCTCGTTGGAAAGCCCCGGTTCTGCCCTTTCATGCAATGTAGGTCTCATCTCGATGTGACTAATAATCGTGGAGCAATGTAACAGAGAAGAATGGGTGTGTTTTTTGGTGCACTTTGCGCCCGTCGGGCTCAGGGTCCGTTAAATTGACTTGGAAAAAAATAGGATTTGTAAACTGTCGGAATGGGGGTACTAAAATGTGTCGGATTGGCAGCATGTCGAAATAGTAGCATGTCGAAATAGAGGCATGTCTAAATGGAAGCATGTCGTAGTGGTGACATGTCTGAGTGGCAGCATGTAACCGCTAGAGATAGCCTGTTAGTCTGTTTGATGCCCATTGAGCTCAATGCAAATCAAACAGGCTAGTAGGCTAACTGGTAAAGCCACCAGGACAATCTCTAGCTATGGTGAAGGGTATGTGATGATGTGGGGCTATTTTAATTCCATGATATAAAGTTTGACACTGTAACCGTTCTCGACAAATAGTAAAATGCAGTTTGCAGTAAAACTGCTAAATAGCCAAAAGTTGGTGCCCCATCTGTCCTTTGGTGCCCTGTGGACAGTGCGTGATGCGTGTGGTGGGAGCGGCAGTACTGGGAGTGTGTTATTTTCCTTATTGATCAGCAGAGCCAGATCACTATTGTTCTTCTGAAGTTTACTTTATATTACTTTATTAGTAGGCTTGGTTAAGCGTGCAGCGTGACTGATCACTAATGTTCTTCTTAAGTTTACTTATTAGTAGGCTTGGTTAAGCGTGCAGCGTGACTGAGAAACATCGCTACCTCGTTCTAGCCGGTGTCTGGCACGTATGGGTGTAGTGCCATAAAAGCTAAAAGCAAAGCGAGACCGCAAGACTGTTTGATTGATGCCAGCGGCTTGCCTGACTTAATTTGCGAGGCTGTTTTTTCGTTAAGGGGAAGCAGATGACTCCAAAACTTACGTTAAGGTAGGCTACAGTAAATTAAGCTTTAAAAAAAACCCACAAAACACCTGCATAGTTTCCCCATTACATTTAGTTAATGGTGGGCTTGATCCAACAGACAACTCACAGGTCTCCTGACTATAATGTTGGCCTTAACAGAAGCCTGTTCATTGAGCATGTTTTAAAAACACTAGAACCGGTAATCACAGCAGATGCACAGTTACATCACAACAATTTTCCCCATGACTTTGGCGCCCCCCTCTGGCATTGCGCCCCTATGTGCTGCACATGTTGCACACACCCTTTTAGCGCCACTGGTCTGTGTGTGTTAGCAGATATGTTTGTGTGTGTATTTATTCATTCATTCATTCGTTCAACCTTCATTTATTCTTGGAGGTTCATTGAGGTTACCGGTAGACCTCATTTTCAGTGAGGCTGAGATAACAGTAACAATGAAATAACAAATATTTTATAATTGAGATATTAATTAAGCTATTGTATAATAATTGTGGTAAAAAAGAACAGGCCTTGGCCTATGAATAAAAGACAATAAAATAAATAAGAAGACATGCATAATATTATAGAGGAGGAAGGGAAAAATAAAATACAGAAATATTGACAGTAAAATAATAACAATAATAGAATAGCATTTACATAAAACAGGTACAATTTGACATAGGAAGGTTTGTGATTACAGATCTGAAGTAGAGAGTTCATTTTTAGATTACATTGAAGATTATTCCAGGAAGTAGAGGCACCATAACAAAAGGCCGACTTTCCCCAACTCAGAACGATGCTTGATCAGTCATTTGGTCTGTGGTTTGGTCAATTTCCCACTGGTTAACTTAACCTGAGAATGTCCTGTTCACCACCAGGGTCACAGAAGTTGGTAGTCTGAATAACTGGCAGAGACGTTAGATTGAAATATTTTTTTTATCAGAATAAATATACATGCACGTCAATGGTTATAGCAGCAGGGCATCACCAAGTATAATGCTATTATCCTAATGGCAGGGTTACACTGCATTGGGCTTACTGTAGAGGGCAGGTGACAAGCCTATGAGGTGAAACCTCTGATTCAAACCACACTGCAGATCAAAACAAAAAGGTGACTTATCTAAACTAAGTAACACAGCATGCATGCAATAAGGAGTAAACTACAGTAATACCATCAGAGGAGACACTCAAACATGCGTCCACTGCAGCCCAGCAAGAGAGACAGAGCAACATACACAGGAGAAGCCCACTTGACACATGCAGTATAAAGCAACAAAAACAATGAAAACAAATGATAAGACAAAGCAGTAATGAAGCAGCAAGCACCCCATACCGTGCATGCACACTCATGCAAACAAACACACACAACCACTACAGACACACAAGCAGGTAGCCACCACCAGGCTAGCTAGCAGGCATGCACAGAACCGCATTGGAAGGGCCGCAGAGAGATGCGGAAGTCGCTCCATGCAGCAAACCTCAACAGAAACAAAACGGCAAGACTGTCACCACAGCCGGATACCAAACAGACCCTACAAGGAGTACAGAATCATCATTCTAATGTTATGCTTCATTTAAGTAAATCGAAGGAAATAAAGCTAAAACCTACCGCGTCACAGCTAACGTCAGAGGCAGGAAGTCTGGACAGCGCAGTACTCTGTGATGCGGCTGTAATTAACAGATAAAGGTAAACGGAGTACACCTACCTAAGCTGAAATGGATGACCACACCGGGGGAAGAGCAGCCGTATGAATACCCAGCCAGTCGTTTAGCGACAACTGTTACTGAAATGTAAACAAAAGCTCTGACCTTTCCGACACATCAGTGTACCAGCGAACATGCCACAAACAAAGACTCAAACCTACCTGGAGCAAGCGGTGGAAGGACACATAGCCAAGCGTCAGGGATAGGCGAAAGGTCGGCCAAAGTCGTCCCTGGACAAAGCGGACGTCTGCCCTGGATAGCCCAGCTCCCCTTTTTTATGGAGCAAGCTGCCAATTACCCACTTACGATTAGGCGGGGCAGGAGTGAGACACAGCCAACTATCACCAGACATGGGCAGTATTTCAATTATATGTATTTTAAATACGTATTTAATTACTTTAGTGTATTTTGTAATTTGTATTTTGCAGGATTGGAAAAAATCAAATGTAATTTGTAACAAAATATTTTGAGGGATTGTATTTAGAGTATTTCAAATACTTAAATACTTAACAAAAATCTGTCATTTTCTCCCTCAAATTAGCCAAAAATCCATCACTCAGTTAAATATAGCCTCTTACCTATAATCATGACAATATATTATGCTTATCATAGTCTGGGAGCCAAAGGTCAAAATCTTGGTGAACCTGGTTTTGTACGTTGTTTTTTTTTCTTCTTTGTGGTCTCTTGTTGCCTAGGAGTTACTCAGTAAGAATAGGGAGGGTGACCGGTGATGTCTCTTGGGCTCAAGCCCAGCTTGGATGTAGATGAGATGGCATTGACTGGAATGATAGCTGGCTGGTACATAACTGTGTAATACTTTAAAAAGCTTTAAATTGATGAAGACCACACCGCTACTACAATCTTTAAGCAACCTCTGTACTTTGAAACATTCTGTAAATTCAACCTCATTGTTGTCTAGCTCTGAAACACATAGGCCTGAGCACCCATCTCAACATGCGTATGTGTTTATGTCCATTTTGATCCAATTTGACTGCTTTGCTATTTTATTCCAGCCCACCCAGATGTAGCAGGCTAGAACCAGCCTTGATTTTATGTCACCATGTAGACAACTTAAAAGCATTAGATGTGTCTTTTCTGTTGTCATCATCTGTTGAAAGTTGACTTCAGGAGCTTGAATTGTCAGGTGTGTCAAGTGCAACAAGACTAAAATTTGAAAACGATACAGATAAGACACTGAGGGAGAACATGACATGAACCCCATGACCATAACCTTTGACATGAGGATTTATGTAAGGGATCAACCAAGGCGTCCTGATCTGCAGAAATAATGGAGGAGTTTTCACCACCCAGTTAATTAATTCTGTTTATTGAGACACCTTACAGGATGTTACTTTATTTGTCCCCGGTGTTGTCAGTCATGTATGAAGGCAAAGGCATGCATTTATAGAACAAAAAGGGAAATGCTGTTCAATTTAAAAAGGCTAACCTGTTCAATCTGTCGTACTACTTTCATTGAACATGGAAAATCATGGGGGTAGTTTGCTTTATCACAGTTGATTCCACTGTTGCAAAGCCTGCTTGTTGTCAGTTCAATCATCGTTTATATTGATATGGGATGCTGATTACATTTTTTTACTAGATCTACGTCATGGGTAGCCTGGCTCCGCCTTCCTACGTACTTCCGTTCAGTTTTCATTTCACTTCACTACGTAGTCTGGGTCTGCGGTATATTCACAGGTTTTCTCAAGACAAAAATGTGCAGGTCCAATCAGCGAACAGAGGGAGTAGCTGAGAACGATGATGTTGAGGTCGCTAGTTTGAGCATGTCTCCTCGCGACCAAACGTATAGCGATTGGTTATGGCAGATCTGAGTGGCTCTGGGCAGATCCAATTGTTTTAAACAATAAAGTGTCCGCATTCAAGGAAATTCATGCTTGGCAATGGAAAGTGGCCAGACTCTCTGTACATTATGAATGTACGAGAGTATGGTAGGACCAGGCTTCAGCCCAAAGTAAAGAATTTAGGCCTCTGTCAGCCAATAAAAAAATAGGATTTCTTGTAGTTTATTTTAAAAGTTGGTATACCATGATTATTGTGGGGGTATTTTTGTATTTTCTAATTACTAATTACTTGTATTTTAATTAAATACATTTTTCATATCAGTATTTTGTATTTTATTTTGTTACATTTTCTAAGCCAGTATTTGTATTTTGTAACAAAATAGTTTTTGATGTATTTGTGCCCACCTCTGACTATCACCATGGTCTAGGTAAGGACTCGTCCGCCTACAATCTACCCTTTCCTTTTGAGTCGTCGTCCTGACGATGAATTAAGTAAGGGACTGACTCCACCACGACCCAAGACACTATAAACTTAAGAGATTGGATTGGGAACATTCTCTCTCTATTCCCCTATGGCTTGCAGTAGCCGGTTAGGATTGGAATGCTTTCCAGCTGTTGCGCACATTGTCCGTCGCAAACCCACCTCAGTAGCTACAGAGGAAGATGCGATGAGACAAAGTTGGTGAGGCTATGGGCCTCTCTCCACCGTCTGGGTCAACAGGGATGGGTGGGACAAGGTTTACTAGTGGCCTCGTGGAAGGTTGAGGTGATCCAGGGATCAAAACCAGCAATGCATCACTATCGTCATCATCCACATTGTCACCAGTCTTAGGTGGAGCACATGGTGTTTGAGGGCCACCTGGCAGATTGTCGACCGCAGGTTTTCGTTCAACACACACCTTTAACAGCGTACGATGAACATGCTTTATTTGTTGTAGGTTACCCACCAGTGTTATGGTATAAACAGAGCCTCCTTGCGGAGTTGCCTTCATGACCTGATGTACCACTCGACTCCACAGGTCATGGATCTTTCTTGTGCTGGCCCCGTACGGCAAGATCTCTCAGATATACCCTTTGACCCTCCTCCAGTGGTGCATCACGAACATTCTGGTCATGTCGGGCCTTACGACTGTCTGCTGCCACCTGTAGGCATTCCTGTGCCCCCTCAAACGCTACCTGCAGCCGAGTTTGGTGCTCCAGGACCCAATCATGCACTCTCTCGACCGTTGGCTCTTGGACCTGGCCAAACAGAAAATCAATTGGAAGATGCGGTTCCTTAGCCTGACTCTCGCCAGACCCTTGTAGTTCCGCCATGCTCCACCAGAGGCGTTTCGCTGAGCTCCACACAAGGGTCTGGACGCGAGGGCAATCCAAACCCCTGGCGGTTGCTCAAAAAATGAGCAACCAATCAGGAGCGCCGAAGCGAGTGTTTGATTCAAATAACAATGGCGGCACGCAGCGAGGAGTCTTGTGCTGACATTGATTCTGCTATTTCAACCGTTTTGTCGGAACTATCGAGTATTCATTCTTTAAAAGATTAACAGAGAATAGTTTTAGACATTTATTGGTGGCAAGGATGTTTTTACTCTTCTTCCGACCGGGTTTGGCAAGAGCTTGAAGAAGCCGAGCACGTCATTCAAGATAACAGGCAAGTGGTTTATCAAATCACATGCGAGGATGTTTTACAAGGACCCGCCTTCAGAAATACATACCCTATCGAGAAGTCCCAGATCCTTGTGTGAAGCAGACAGCGAACTGCAGGATCTGGCGAAAGTCAGGTTAGCGGTTCCTGGCCGAACATGAGATAGAAAGGGGATTCCCCAGTCACTTGATGAGGGGTGCTGTTGTAACAAAACAGCACCTGGGGGAGACAGGATACCCAGTCTCGTTTCTTAGAGACGGGCAGAGTACAGAGTAAGTATGAAGCGTACGGTTAAAGCACTCGCACTGGCCGTTTCCAGCTGCATGGTATGGTGTAGTGTGAAACTTTTGTACCCCATACAACGTACGTATATAGTTGCTGGAGGAGCTTCTCCCCTGGTCTGAATGAATCCGACCAGGCACCCCGAACTTGAACCATCCCCCCACAAGGACTCTGGCCACAGTCACCGCCGGCTGGTCCCTAGTTGGTACTGCCAAGGTGTACTTGCTGAAGACATTCGTCAACACTAGAATGTTCTCATGGCCAGACATAGAGGGTTCTAGAACTGTAAAGTCAATGGCGAGAATTTCGATTGGGTGAGCAGCCAGCAAGTGGCCCATAAAGCTGCGGATGGCTGGTTGAGTGTCCTTAGCCAGCTGACATCTCTCACACTGTTGGCACCAGCGTACTTCATCTGCGGACATACCTGGCCAATAGCAGCATAGCCGCAACAGTTCAGTGGTGCGCTCTATGCCATGGTGGCCGTGCCAGAGAGTAAACTCTCCAGTTCAGAATGCGTGGCATGTTGCCGTGACAGGCCCACCCCTTTTGGTGTTGCACGTTCCCCAAGGGGGGAGATCCCGCCCCGCTGTGTGATTCAACTGAACACCAGCTTCGCGAGCCAGGCGCATGGCTCTGGGATCTCAATAAACAATTCAGCTCTTTCAACCACAGCGGGCACGAGCTGTGCTAATTTACATTCCGAGGTTCCCATTTCCAAAACCATTGGCCGCTTCAAATAGCCTACAGCGGTGAACACAATGGTATACCGAACACTGAAGGACACAGGTCAGATACGTATGTAGTTGATAAAGTCGTCTAATTAGAAGTCCAAACTTTTTTCTTATAAAATATCGATAAACTTTGATTTCGTATAGCGCTACATAAGCCCATTTTCAGTTATAATTACGCACAAACGCTCCCACTTACTGGCACCCTTTAGCCTAATACTTCGCAGTCTTCTAGCTTTGCGTATTATGACACTGGTCATCAAAGGGGCAAATTACATTGTTATGTAGTGTCACAAACTATATGCTCATTAAGTTGATCATGATAATAAAAAGAAAAGTGAAAAGCATTTGGCATAAGCATTTGGCTGGTCTAAGATTCCTAAGAAGCCTGGCCACCTGCCAGCAAGACTGTTCTGTCTGGACAAAACCTTGTCCTGGCCAGCATGCCACATGTTTTTGAAACTGAAGTCGTTCCTGACCTAGTTTTCCCAATTTTCCCAAATTTTGAAATTCTGTTTGGGGTTATGGAAGTATCTATCTATCTATCTATCAAACAGAAAACTGATTTATAAGTAAGGTGCGTCCACAACCCAAACAAATGTAGCCTACATTCTGGTTAAGGTGTTGATAACACTCAATACACATCTCGAGTGTTATTACGGAGGAATTGAGTGCTAAAACAGAAGACTTTACCTGATACCCAAACCTCCTCATCCATCCAAGAGCAACTTTAGATTTACAGTAGAGAAGAGTGTATAGCACCCCCCAGTGGTATAGCATAGAAATAATTCACAACAAAACATGTTTTTTCATTAAGACAATCTTCAATAATTTAACGGACAAATGATGACATTCTACAGTCTTCTCTAATTTTTAGTGATACATTAAACATAGTGTACTTTATAAGGTCACAAAAAATTACAGACATAATAGATTTTAGACACAGTTCATGTGACAGATGGACTTAATATTCATTGGGGTTGTCATTATTCACTTTAGATTGTACCTAAACAGATCATGTTGATGATGCTCAAGCAGCCTGGTTTTCCGTAGAATCAGAGCTGAACAGTCCTACAATTACATGGATGACATTAAATAGGAATATATACAATTTTATTGACTTCCAGAATTGGCCAAAATAATCTACGGTATACTACCTTTGGGATAAATCAGCTCGATCCGTCGTGTATGCCCATTGTGGCAGATCACTTTTTCCTCTTTAGTGCTACTGTAAAGAACAGATAATGGCATCAGACAATGCTGTTGATTTCCTCTACAAATAAATATACAAAAGTTTGGGGTCACATACATGTAGATATTTCCTTGTTTTCTGAAGAAAAGCTACGTCTTTGGCTACTACATTAACACCTAATCAATCAGAAATACAGTACAGACAGATTTTATGTCACCATGTAGACAACTTAAAAGCATTAGATGTGTCTTTTCTGTTGTCATCATCTGTTGAAAGTTGACTTCAGGAGCTTGAATTGTCAGGTGTGTCAAGTGCAACAAGACTAAAATTTGAAAACGATACAGATAAGACACTGAGGGAGAACATGACATGAACCCCATGACCATAACCTTTGACATGAGGATTTATGTAAGGGATCAACCAAGGCGTCCTGATCTGCAGAAATAATGGAGGAGTTTTCACCACCCAGTTAATTAATTCTGTTTATTGAGACACCTTACAGGATGTTACTTTATTTGTCCCCGGTGTTGTCAGTCATGTATGAAGGCAAAGGCATGCATTTATAGAACAAAAAGGGAAATGCTGTTCAATTTAAAAAGGCTAACCTGTTCAATCTGTCGTACTACTTTCATTGAACATGGAAAATCATGGGGGTAGTTTGCTTTATCACAGTTGATTCCACTGTTGCAAAGCCTGCTTGTTGTCAGTTCAATCATCGTTTATATTGATATGGGATGCTGATTACATTTTTTTACTAGATCTACGTCATGGGTAGCCTGGCTCCGCCTTCCTACGTACTTCCGTTCAGTTTTCATTTCACTTCACTACGTAGTCTGGGTCTGCGGTATATTCACAGGTTTTCTCAAGACAAAAATGTGCAGGTCCAATCAGCGAACAGAGGGAGTAGCTGAGAACGATGATGTTGAGGTCGCTAGTTTGAGCATGTCTCCTCGCGACCAAACGTATAGCGATTGGTTATGGCAGATCTGAGTGGCTCTGGGCAGATCCAATTGTTTTAAACAATAAAGTGTCCGCATTCAAGGAAATTCATGCTTGGCAATGGAAAGTGGCCAGACTCTCTGTACATTATGAATGTACGAGAGTATGGTAGGACCAGGCTTCAGCCCAAAGTAAAGAATTTAGGCCTCTGTCAGCCAATAAAAAAATAGGATTTCTTGTAGTTTATTTTAAAAGTTGGTATACCATGATTATTGTGGGGGTATTTTTGTATTTTCTAATTACTAATTACTTGTATTTTAATTAAATACATTTTTCATATCAGTATTTTGTATTTTATTTTGTTACATTTTCTAAGCCAGTATTTGTATTTTGTAACAAAATAGTTTTTGATGTATTTGTGCCCACCTCTGACTATCACCATGGTCTAGGTAAGGACTCGTCCGCCTACAATCTACCCTTTCCTTTTGAGTCGTCGTCCTGACGATGAATTAAGTAAGGGACTGACTCCACCACGACCCAAGACACTATAAACTTAAGAGATTGGATTGGGAACATTCTCTCTCTATTCCCCTATGGCTTGCAGTAGCCGGTTAGGATTGGAATGCTTTCCAGCTGTTGCGCACATTGTCCGTCGCAAACCCACCTCAGTAGCTACAGAGGAAGATGCGATGAGACAAAGTTGGTGAGGCTATGGGCCTCTCTCCACCGTCTGGGTCAACAGGGATGGGTGGGACAAGGTTTACTAGTGGCCTCGTGGAAGGTTGAGGTGATCCAGGGATCAAAACCAGCAATGCATCACTATCGTCATCATCCACATTGTCACCAGTCTTAGGTGGAGCACATGGTGTTTGAGGGCCACCTGGCAGATTGTCGACCGCAGGTTTTCGTTCAACACACACCTTTAACAGCGTACGATGAACATGCTTTATTTGTTGTAGGTTACCCACCAGTGTTATGGTATAAACAGAGCCTCCTTGCGGAGTTGCCTTCATGACCTGATGTACCACTCGACTCCACAGGTCATGGATCTTTCTTGTGCTGGCCCCGTACGGCAAGATCTCTCAGATATACCCTTTGACCCTCCTCCAGTGGTGCATCACGAACATTCTGGTCATGTCGGGCCTTACGACTGTCTGCTGCCACCTGTAGGCATTCCTGTGCCCCCTCAAACGCTACCTGCAGCCGAGTTTGGTGCTCCAGGACCCAATCATGCACTCTCTCGACCGTTGGCTCTTGGACCTGGCCAAACAGAAAATCAATTGGAAGATGCGGTTCCTTAGCCTGACTCTCGCCAGACCCTTGTAGTTCCGCCATGCTCCACCAGAGGCGTTTCGCTGAGCTCCACACAAGGGTCTGGACGCGAGGGCAATCCAAACCCCTGGCGGTTGCTCAAAAAATGAGCAACCAATCAGGAGCGCCGAAGCGAGTGTTTGATTCAAATAACAATGGCGGCACGCAGCGAGGAGTCTTGTGCTGACATTGATTCTGCTATTTCAACCGTTTTGTCGGAACTATCGAGTATTCATTCTTTAAAAGATTAACAGAGAATAGTTTTAGACATTTATTGGTGGCAAGGATGTTTTTACTCTTCTTCCGACCGGGTTTGGCAAGAGCTTGAAGAAGCCGAGCACGTCATTCAAGATAACAGGCAAGTGGTTTATCAAATCACATGCGAGGATGTTTTACAAGGACCCGCCTTCAGAAATACATACCCTATCGAGAAGTCCCAGATCCTTGTGTGAAGCAGACAGCGAACTGCAGGATCTGGCGAAAGTCAGGTTAGCGGTTCCTGGCCGAACATGAGATAGAAAGGGGATTCCCCAGTCACTTGATGAGGGGTGCTGTTGTAACAAAACAGCACCTGGGGGAGACAGGATACCCAGTCTCGTTTCTTAGAGACGGGCAGAGTACAGAGTAAGTATGAAGCGTACGGTTAAAGCACTCGCACTGGCCGTTTCCAGCTGCATGGTATGGTGTAGTGTGAAACTTTTGTACCCCATACAACGTACGTATATAGTTGCTGGAGGAGCTTCTCCCCTGGTCTGAATGAATCCGACCAGGCACCCCGAACTTGAACCATCCCCCCACAAGGACTCTGGCCACAGTCACCGCCGGCTGGTCCCTAGTTGGTACTGCCAAGGTGTACTTGCTGAAGACATTCGTCAACACTAGAATGTTCTCATGGCCAGACATAGAGGGTTCTAGAACTGTAAAGTCAATGGCGAGAATTTCGATTGGGTGAGCAGCCAGCAAGTGGCCCATAAAGCTGCGGATGGCTGGTTGAGTGTCCTTAGCCAGCTGACATCTCTCACACTGTTGGCACCAGCGTACTTCATCTGCGGACATACCTGGCCAATAGCAGCATAGCCGCAACAGTTCAGTGGTGCGCTCTATGCCATGGTGGCCGTGCCAGAGAGTAAACTCTCCAGTTCAGAATGCGTGGCATGTTGCCGTGACAGGCCCACCCCTTTTGGTGTTGCACGTTCCCCAAGGGGGGAGATCCCGCCCCGCTGTGTGATTCAACTGAACACCAGCTTCGCGAGCCAGGCGCATGGCTCTGGGATCTCAATAAACAATTCAGCTCTTTCAACCACAGCGGGCACGAGCTGTGCTAATTTACATTCCGAGGTTCCCATTTCCAAAACCATTGGCCGCTTCAAATAGCCTACAGCGGTGAACACAATGGTATACCGAACACTGAAGGACACAGGTCAGATACGTATGTAGTTGATAAAGTCGTCTAATTAGAAGTCCAAACTTTTTTCTTATAAAATATCGATAAACTTTGATTTCGTATAGCGCTACATAAGCCCATTTTCAGTTATAATTACGCACAAACGCTCCCACTTACTGGCACCCTTTAGCCTAATACTTCGCAGTCTTCTAGCTTTGCGTATTATGACACTGGTCATCAAAGGGGCAAATTACATTGTTATGTAGTGTCACAAACTATATGCTCATTAAGTTGATCATGATAATAAAAAGAAAAGTGAAAAGCATTTGGCATAAGCATTTGGCTGGTCTAAGATTCCTAAGAAGCCTGGCCACCTGCCAGCAAGACTGTTCTGTCTGGACAAAACCTTGTCCTGGCCAGCATGCCACATGTTTTTGAAACTGAAGTCGTTCCTGACCTAGTTTTCCCAATTTTCCCAAATTTTGAAATTCTGTTTGGGGTTATGGAAGTATCTATCTATCTATCTATCAAACAGAAAACTGATTTATAAGTAAGGTGCGTCCACAACCCAAACAAATGTAGCCTACATTCTGGTTAAGGTGTTGATAACACTCAATACACATCTCGAGTGTTATTACGGAGGAATTGAGTGCTAAAACAGAAGACTTTACCTGATACCCAAACCTCCTCATCCATCCAAGAGCAACTTTAGATTTACAGTAGAGAAGAGTGTATAGCACCCCCCAGTGGTATAGCATAGAAATAATTCACAACAAAACATGTTTTTTCATTAAGACAATCTTCAATAATTTAACGGACAAATGATGACATTCTACAGTCTTCTCTAATTTTTAGTGATACATTAAACATAGTGTACTTTATAAGGTCACAAAAAATTACAGACATAATAGATTTTAGACACAGTTCATGTGACAGATGGACTTAATATTCATTGGGGTTGTCATTATTCACTTTAGATTGTACCTAAACAGATCATGTTGATGATGCTCAAGCAGCCTGGTTTTCCGTAGAATCAGAGCTGAACAGTCCTACAATTACATGGATGACATTAAATAGGAATATATACAATTTTATTGACTTCCAGAATTGGCCAAAATAATCTACGGTATACTACCTTTGGGATAAATCAGCTCGATCCGTCGTGTATGCCCATTGTGGCAGATCACTTTTTCCTCTTTAGTGCTACTGTAAAGAACAGATAATGGCATCAGACAATGCTGTTGATTTCCTCTACAAATAAATATACAAAAGTTTGGGGTCACATACATGTAGATATTTCCTTGTTTTCTGAAGAAAAGCTACGTCTTTGGCTACTACATTAACACCTAATCAATCAGAAATACAGTACAGACATCACTAATGTTGTAAATGACTATGAGGAGATGGCAGAGTTTAATTCAACATCTACTAAAGAATCCACCCTGGCTCCAATCCATCCTATTATCCAATGAGAAATAAAGGCTGTTCCACATGAGAAATTGAAGAAACCAGAGATTTCATGCTACACTACGCGCTACTCCCCTCACAGAAGATCATAAACCGGGTTTAACTAGAAAAGAAAAAAAGATGAGAGGGCACACAGTGCACAACTGAGCTAAAGACCAAAGACATTAGGCTGTAGTTTGAGAAATAGATGCCTCACAGGTCCTAACTGGCAACTTTGTTATCTGCAAAACACCAGTGTCACGAAGTGACTTCAGGATGCTGGCCAATAAAGTACAGGCATGCAAATCTTTTGAAACACCATTATTTTAGCTATAAATTATGCTAAATGGCAAAGTGAGTCAACAATCCTTCCAACTATATGAAAGTTTCCTTTCATATGACACCTTATCCCTACATAACACAGCATCTGTCATCTAGGCATACCTCCGATACAATTTTGTAAAAATATTTGTTATAAACTGAGTAGTTACATTTGTGAGATTTCTTCATGTTGGCTGAGACCAATATTCTGTGACCTAAAGCTTGTAAATCAATGTTTCTAAAAGAACAAATAGAAGTCCTGAAAGCTGAATTAGCGAAGAAAACAGGAGGAGAACTAGATAATGGTGAAATGTTGAATGCAAACTGGTATTTTGTAAGAAGTAATCTGTTATGATTTGATCAGTGTTAGAGGTCATACCTGTCACTCTTGCCTGATCCAGAGGACTCTTCCCAGTCTTTCCAATCTCCCCACCGAAAGTATCCAGAGCAGCCATACTCCTTACAGGGACTGTGGACATGTTGGACTAGGCCAGGCCACTCCTGGGCCAGCTGATCCATCTTACGCATGATCTCTCGGACCATCTGCCAAGACTTCTTTATTTCTGCAAAGTCCATTTGTAAATTAACTTAATTTACATTCAGAGTAACATAAATGAAATATTATGCCCTCCTATGTAGAAATGTAACTAAGTGAGTGGAGCTCGGCATTCATTTCTTTGCTGTATTATCTGTTACAGACAACGATGAACGAAATGACATACCGTTTTTGTCTGTCTGTTCTTCAGTTCTGCAGCGGATGTTAATGTATTGGTCCCCCTCCACATTTTTCACTTTAACTAGCGTCTGAGTTTTCCCAGAGGTAAAAAAGCATTGGTCTTTCCCCACCCAGTTAGTGGGATACAGTGGACAGGTCTTGATGACGAGTCTGCAAAGACATGAGACTGTTAGATCACACTCAAACATGCTAAAAGACAAGAATATGTGTTCAGTTCTTTAGCTGGACTGTTATGGGAATGCATATACAATCCCTGGGAATTTACAGCAGCAGTAATATACAGTATATGTTGGGTATTTGGCTATTTGTTGGATGACCTCACCTGTGGAAAAATCCATAAGGAATCTCTGGGATGAAGTATATGTGAATGTTGAGGTCACTCAGCTTATCCTCCCCCCACCTTTCAAAAACTCTATCATTGTTCTGTAGATAGCTGGGGAACATGCAGGCGCTGTCAGGGTCGTACACGATGGGGTTAGAGGCCTTCCACCTTTGGTTGGGGTGGAACTCTGGGGCTTCGGGATTGAGTGGGCTTGTTATTTTAGTTGGTAGACACACTTCAAAGTGCTGAAGGAGGCAAAGTAGGCTCCCTGGCCTATTGCCATTGCCTACAATTTCTTTAACAAGGTCTGGATCATCAAGGTCCAAAGATTCAAGCTCTTTCTGCACCAGGATTGATATGGCTACATTGTGTAGGGTGGCTTTGTCCTTATAGTCACTCAACCAGGTCTCCCTGTGCTTGTTCAGGACCTTCATGCGACGCAGCTGTTGCATTGTGATGTCTTTAATTTGCTTTTCCAAGTCATGTCTTATGATGGCCTGTGATCAAATAAATGATTTGGTTGACAAAATCCAGTATAAAAAATGTCCGAGACCTTAAGGCTAGATGAGAATATGCTAGTGATCATTATTGCTATACATGACCGATGTTGTTCTCTACATGTTCATGATATAACAGATCAGACAAAATCAGTTGTCATATTAAACTGTAATTATGAGTCTCTCTTTGAAAGACGCAGTTAGAGTTTCCCTCACAATTCTGCACTTACCTTAAATAGTGTAATCAAGACAGATGGCTTCAGAAACACATCGTCTTTTAGAGACTTAATTTCCTCATACCAAACAATTACCCCGATCCGGTGGAAGTAACGTAGAATGCACTTGATGTTTTCTGGATCCAGTTCCTTTTGACTGATATATATATCTAACAGGTCAGAAAGACTCACTCTTCCTGCAAACATTTTTACACATTTTTAAAAATGCCTTTCCGTTGATCAGAGGAGAGACATGCGTATCCATTTGTATCATCTTTATAAACCAGACAGAAAGAAACAAACCATGCTGAGGTATGTCATCTTCTCTGAGGAGATCTTGAATCTCTTTCTCTACTTCTTGATAGATCCCTGGTAGTGTCCTCTCAATGCTTGGAAAGTTTTCCTTATTTGTGACTTCCTTCAGAGTGTGATCTTGGAACTTCAGAATATCTTCAGGTTTGGTGCAGTCAACAAGCAGAAGGTCAAGTACCTACACAGCAAACATGCACAATTGTTGAGAATGAAAGTTGATTAATCTGTTGATTTTTTTTTTATTAATTGTCAAGTTGTTTAATAGATAAAATGTCAGAGATGTTCACACCTAAGACATAAAGTTTAATGTCATAGCGGAAAAAGTAAAGTAGAACATTGAAACTGTGAGCCTGTTTAACCAATTAATATAATTGGTGATCAATTTAATAGTTGACAACTAATTGATAACTCAATTAATTCTTTCAGCCCTAGTATGAAGAATGATGAAGCGCCTGAAGGGGAAAAAAACATGTTACCTTTAGCTTGTAGTGTGTAAGCCTACTAAGGTCATTCATCTGGTCTGAGTAAAGCGAGGGGTCGTCTGATTCCTGTAGCGTCTTTTTCAGTTCCTGTAAAGTTTCTGTCCTATCAGTTAGCATTCTCTGCAGCTCACTGTTGATATGCTCTTTCTTGCGGTCAACGTCCATTTCATCCCAACACTGGTCAACATGAGTTCCCACTGGTAAAACCACAGAGTCAGGGACCCGCAACTGGATATTGCTAATCCAAAAGCTCACGTGCTCCTCAAAGGACTGGGGGTTTGAGGGGTCATAGCTGAAATATCCAAGATTATATCAAAGATTATGTACTATTTTGCTTTACTATTTATTTGTTTGTTGGTTTGTTTGTTTGTTTGTTTGTTTACAAGATCTGTTCATTTGAAGAGCAAGCCTTTATCTTATATGGTTAATAATGAAAATTGAAATCAAAAGCTATATACCTTGACAAATCAATTGCGAGGATGACAAATGCCTGGGGGGTTATGAAGACATGGTGGGTTATGTAGTACTCTTCTTGTCCAGCAAAATCCCAGCAGAGGAAACGGACACCTCCTTTTTCTACCTCGACAATTTCAATGCCCACAGTCCTGTCAGCTACATCGACTTCCACTGGACTGGAACTCTGAAAACTGCGACAGAGTGTGGACTTCCCTGCCATTGATGATCCAAGGAACATTGTCTTGATGGTCTTGACTGTCACTGGGGATGAGCTGGCCCTTAACATTGTGAAATAGGAGCGAATGTCTTTTAAGCCACCAATACAGATGTCCTCTGGTGGCTTCCTAAGTGGGTTGCCAGTGGCCTTGAACATGATCAGATTCGTAAATAACTCCTCAGGGAGATCTGTCAGCCTGTTATTTTCCACATACAAATTCTGAAGTTTTGGAACACCCACCAGGGCTTGCAGATCCTTCAAGTAGTTGTTTGATGCATTCAGGTAATTGAGGCTTTGGCACTGGTTGATGTCAGACGGGAGCTCTGTTAAGCGGTTTGTGCTTAACTTGAGAAATTCAAGTTGTTGTAGACTTGGGAAAACATTCTCAGGTATACACTTGATGATGTTTTGATTGATGTACAATGTCTTTAAGTGATGGAGTTTTCCAATCTCCTCAGGAAAATCTGCCAATTCATTTCTGGACAGAATCAGCTCTGTAAGGTTAACAAGCTGAGAAATCCCACTGACCTGTTTCAGTCTGTTGCGCTGTAAGTCAACCTTTGTGATGATCTCGCTGTTATCAAAAATTGACTTGGGAAGTGACTTCAGTTTCCTCCCAGCAAAGTCTCTGTCTTTTTTCCCCTGCTGGTTGTGACCTAAGCAATGCACTTCTAATAATTAATCCTTCAAACATTATAACACTATAAATGTGGCAGACAGTTTAACTTAAACATCACATGCCCCAAACTAATAACATTTTGGAGGGGTATCTTTATACAAAGCTTTTTTTTGTTTGTTTTACCATAAGAGAGCATGACTGATCGGTTGTACCCTCCTCAGTGTGCTAACCATTTGTCCACTGATACAGCTCTCTTCAGATAGAACCAGCTTTAAGAGTCACAGCTGCGGTATGACATTAAAACTTAAATCTACAGTAAAGCCTAAATTAAGAGTCTGTGTGCACATATGCTGAGTATGTACGGACAATACTTACCATTTGTGGGTGGCATTTTGACAAACTTGCAAGCCGGTGCGAGTAACTTCCTGTATCAGTCGTATTGAGCTCATTTAGTTTCACTTCTTCCTGCTTTGGTCTAGAGGTGGGGCTGTGGTACTATACAGTATAGCAGATAATGGGATAGTAACCCTTTATGTGGCACAGATCTGCTGAAGAATAGTCATACTTGTCCATGCCAAGCACTTCAAAAGGTTAGGCTATTATGAAAGGTTAGTGAATGTTTATGTGCTGGTTTCAGTCCCTTTTCTGAGACCAGGGGAGAGGGAATTAAAAAAAAAAAACGTCCTTTATTTACAGAGCAAATAACTGATGTATTTATTTCAGTTTGAGTTAATTTACTCAAACTAAGCCTTGGAATCACTGTTCATCTTCTCAAGAAATTAAATCAGAAACAATATGTATCTTTTATTTTTAGATACAAAAACACACCATACAAAAACATCAAACATCAATTTGACAAGAAGAACCAGTCATGTGTGACTGGTGCATTTTAGCAACTGCAGAAAAGAGAGACACCATTTCCTTTCATTTCCCTGGAAATCATGATGTGTCACTGTCACGTGATTTCTTAGGTCATCCTCATGTTTGGTTTAAGCATTCAATAATGTGTTTGCTGCCACCTGCTGTCCATTAGCAACACCCACAATCTGGACCACCACAGGGTTGCCGAGGTATTCCACATCATTAATATAACCTAAACATGACAAAAATATACTAAAGGCGACCATTCCTTCAGAAATATATCACATTGTTACGGGGAAAGACACAAAGCAATTTACCAGACCAGTCTCCATCTGATCTTTTTAATGCTGTGATGAAACCGCTCACTGCATGTCTGAGCCTCCTCTCTGATGACAAAAGAAATAGTAGAATTAGATTGGTAGAATTAGAATTTACAATGAGAACAGGTACACCGAAATTAATATCTGACAGATGTTTAAAAGATTTACCTTCCTTTTGTGTCGCATTTCTGGGGAGCAAAGGTTCTGAATATTTGAGCTGCTGCGTGGGTCATTTTTGTCACATGGTACTGTCAACTTCAGGAGGTATTTGGGAACATGCTGGAATAGAAAATCCATAATGTCAATGCATCAAGGCCTTTGTTGATATCCCATTGATAAAGGAAAAACTGATGGAGGAGTTTACCTGTGCACTGGGGCTCTGGTGACTTGAACCTTTACTTGCTTGTGCACGGAGCCGCTTGCTGTGCCTGGTACCTATTGAGGCGGAAGTTGAAGTCAAAGTAGACAGACGAAGTCTACCTGGAGTTGGAGCAGCTTCGGCTAATAAATATGCCATTTCCTCATCACTCACACCCGTTTCCTCAGCCAAGAGGCCTCCATGGCTATCTGTACATTCCTGGCACATCCAGTCCTGTGCTGGAACTGCACCCAGTCGAGGGGTCAGACATGCTGCATGGTACCTACAGTAAAGGTAGAGGCAACGGCCATTGGAACATATTAAAACAACTTTGTAATGACAGCTAGTTTGCATTACTACAAATAATGTATTTCATATCCTCAAATGAAGAGCAAGTTTTTCAACTTTGTAGAATGGAAAAAAAAACATGCTATCAGTGTGACTTGACCACTTAAAGTTTAAGCTATGATTATTGACCGAAGGTATAAAAGTGCAAAAAGAATCGTATTGATGGTTATTATGAAGCTCATCGATCAGTATTTTGTCTGCAAACACAAATAAGCTGCAAACTTTATTAACGTTGCACCAATACTTTAGGTCTCCACAACAAATAAACAAGAACATATTAAAGTTGACCGACTGGGATTTAGCAGACGCTTCTATACAAAGTGACACAAATTTGTAATGGCCGATTCGGGAATCAAACCGAGACCACTCATTTACTGCTGCTCACCCATGTCGTAGAAGTCAATTATCGATTGTATAATTCGATAACCGAGCAATTTATTTTAAAGCAGCAAAGCTACCCCCAAACAATATGATATTCGGTTATAAATGCATATTCCAGTCTACCAATTAAGCCAAAATATTGTGGGTTTGATACCACTCATCGCGTGTTAAGTTGCTTGAGACATGGGAAGAAATGCCACACTAAATGAATAGATATACTGTAGACAGATGGATTGTTTTGCTGAAATGCTCCCCTTACCCTGCCTCACAGGTTGAGCACATCAGCAACAGATGGACAAAGTCCGACCGCCCACACTTCTCACAAATGACCTGCTGGTCCTCTGAGACATCCTCCTTTTTATTCAATGGCATCTCGACTTTCACCTAAAGACATATGACCACACAACATAAACACAACACTTTCACCTAAACACAAATGACCAGCTAATCAAATAAAGAGAAAACACAATGAAATACAATTTTCCATGCTGACAGCAGTGATATTGCAAAATACTTGGGCCTGAGAAACACCTCAAGGAATAATCAGATCTGGCACCCTACCGTGTTTTTCACTTTTCCTCCTGGGTGATCCATTTGGTATATAACATTAAACATAATTCGGTCCACTGGACAGGTATTCGTGTTCTGAAAAGTGTATTGTATACAGTAAACGCAAGGGTTAAAAAACAGCCTACTGCTAAACATTTGTATATTCAACTTCACAATATGCTTGCCTTTCAAAATAATGAAATACTTACCCTAGACCATTCCATGATACAGTCGAGACAGAAAGAGTGGTCACAGTTCTCTGGTCTGGCCACTTGTTCAACTACATCGCTCAAACAGATGAGACATCTTACTGGGTCTGTTGAGGCCATACTGAGGAATTCTTCCCGAATCTCTCTACGCACTGGTACCAGGATTAATTAACAAGGACAAATTAGACCTGTAAATAATTTGCACAGTTGTACTTTCCATTTACATCTTACAAACATTTCAGAGTAGTAGTCAAATGGCAAGGAGTCAGTAGGCAAATCAAATGAGATGGTCAGTTCAGCTACTTGTAACCTTGGACAAGTCTGTGCTTAATATGAAAAAAGACTGATCTTAAAAATCCCAGTAAAGATAAGCAATTAAAGCAAATAATAAACACCGGGATGTTTACTGGATGTTTAATGGCACACTTTTGTATTCTGTAATATGCATGAATGAAAACAATGAAAATGCATGCCAACTTAAGTTGTTTATTGACAAACAACAAAACTCCCTTGCGCTACTCACAGTAACACAATACCCTGCTCAAATACCAGAAATAAGGGTAAACAACACAGAGAAATGAAGGATGAAAGTATGTGTGGTTTTTGCCCATTTTCATAGGACAAAATGACATGTGGTGTAGGTAGCCAGTACCAGAAAATCTATATGGAAAACTGATCAATATCCAGGCTAATCATTTAGTAAACAGAGTCATAGATAAATGATCCTTCATCGATATACACTTGGTTAATTACACTGTTATATTTCTGCTTATTCATTCTTGCTCCTGATGAACTATCTCTTCTAATGGCCCATGATAGGCTACAACATTGATAGCGGGGACCCTACATGTTCATGTACTAAGCCACACAGTTCCTTGCTATTAACCTGCATATAGCCTGGAAACCAGCCTGAATTTAACCCCACTAACAAAATTGAGGTCTGTAAATTTGGTCTGAACAGCAGAATAAGGATGTTTTGGTTCTCTGTAAAACATTTAAGGTACGTTCTCTTGTTGCTCTGATTGGTTAGGTCGATCAAATTGAGTGCAGAGGCATCCCCCATGAGTGGTGAAGCACACCCCTAATCACGTCCAATCAATCAGAGCCAATCCTATATTCCCATGATAACTCAAATATAGCCAATTGTTAATTAACTATTGTAGCCTATTTAAAGAAAAAAAGACTGATACCAAAGGCATACAACGTTTAGAGTAGGCTGTAGGTAGGCTAGGCCTAATTATTTTACGCAAACAAAGGGGCATCTGGGGGCGCACAGGTAACGTTAGGCCCATGCCATGCCATTGCGGTGCAAGTAAAAGCTGCATCGCCATACCGAGGTTGAAGATCACATAGAAAGGAGCTGGCTCAAGTGTTATCAAAGTACTTACTTAATGAAAGCACATTGTGTATTATTATAGCGATGCTTTGTGTTCACTTCTCAGTTCTGGCTGGCTATCATTTCGTTAACTATAACTAACTTTTTGACGTCATAACACACAAGCTTAAATAACACTTTCTTCCATTAATGCCATACAAACTCATGGTTCAATCAGAGAGGGCTAAAGCGGATAGTAATGAAGGATCTTTGGTTCAGTTCTAACTTTGTCTTCCATCCTACGAAGTTTGTGGGCCTATTCTACAGGTGTGATTTTGGACTGTTAAACCGAAGTAGTATCAACAAACAAGCCTATCTTTCTTTGCACAATGCTTGGACAGTGGCAAATAACTTACCCCGTGAGCTAGAAATGTTGTATTTCACAGTATTTCCACAAACAAGTAGACAGACAACAACCTGTCACCACGAGACCGAAAACATAATTAATCGCCATGCACTAAACACCTTTGAAATTGTTCCTGCGAAACCTTTGTTTACTTTTTCTTCCTCTTGTTGTTGTTGTAGGCTAAAGGAGAGTGCATACCGCCACCTTCCGAAATGGAGTGGGAGTTCATATCTTTTTCTGTCTTTTTTTTTTTTTTTTTTTCAGTTTTGTGAATTGTGTGTGGATTTTGATAACACAGTCTAGTTTACAAAATTGTATTTTAGCAACAGGAAAAAAACTGTAATCAAAAAATATCTCTTTAAGATGACATTTAGCTTCAAATATTCATATTCAAGATGTTGAATTAGGCCTACATAGTACAATACAAGGCATCCCATTTTCATTTATTTATTTGCAAACAGAGAAATATGTCATTAATTACATTTGACAAATATTAATACTAATAGGTTAAATATTAAGTACCAAGTATGAGAGCCAAAGACACAAAAACACAATAACTTACACATAGTAACAACCAGAAACAGACAACAAGGGAGGATAGCGTGTGTGTGTGTGTGTGTGCGTCAGTGATGCGCGGGCTGATCCAAATCGAGCGGGCGACCGCGGTCACCCGCGGTCACCCGCGGTTATGGGTCAAGAAAAAATATTTTTAATGATATGCGGGTCATGTTTGGTCGGGTCGGTAAAAAAAATAAATTGTCATTTATATCGTACATAATTGTCTTTAGAAGAAAAAGACATAAGTTGCAGCATTCCCACTGAAACGCGATTCTATCCCCCACATTTTGTCACGAACATGTAGAAATGCACTTGTTGTTTCTGCGTAGACAGACCCTCGGCTACACTTGACATGCAGTTGTGTTCTGTTCTCAGAGCATATGCTTTCTCTGTCTATGATCTGCAGCTTTTATCTCGAACTGCTGGCCTCTACAGAAAGTGGCAGAATCGTCTACTGAGCAGCGAAGTTGCCGATGCAATGCGTGTTTCTCAAGTCTGATAATTTCCAGCAAGATCGAATGGTATTATGGAAAGAAAAATAAACTAAAAGTTTCCCAAATCAGGAAATATTTCTTAATTTAATGTCATCAAGGCATATAGCCTACAATTGGTATGAGCATGCAATATGTGCGTCCTTGCGCAACTTATAGGCCTAGTGGCTCGTTGGAAAGCCCCACGTCTGCTCTTCCCCACGTCGTGCAATAAAGGTTTCATCTCGCTGCAATTTATAATCGCGGAGCAATGGACTTTTGGTCCATTGATGAAGACGTTAATAAAGAGTTTCTTAATAATATTCTATGCCTGCATTTCATGCTTGGGAGAGCTTCAAGGCATTCATGTGAGGAACGGCTGAAACAGAATTTGTATAGGAAAATCCTAGGCTAATTATGTTCAATGTTGAGTCAAACAGCCACATTTTTGGATGAATGCTGACACGGAACAAAAAAAAGGTAGACTAAATGCATGTTTCCCAAATTCTGAGCAATTATAGGCTATATATAATTAGGCAATATAGGCTATATTATTGTTTTACATGCATATGAGATACCAATTTTGCATAGCTCAATGACGCTACGACTAAGTTAGACTAGGCTACTTTTTACAATAAGCGGGTCGGGAAGCGGGTCGGGTCCTGTATTTCAATATTTTTTTTTTGCGGTCCGAGTTGCGGTCGGGTTAGTTGTAAACGGCGGGGCAGGGCGGGGCGTTCAGACACGTACCCGCGCATCACTGGTGTGCGTGTGTGTGTATGTGTGTGCAAAATGAGATGATCTCAGTATGAGGTGTATGACAAATAACGAGGGGGATTGGAGGATGAAGAAGAAAGGAAAATGGATACCGCCATGGTCACAGCGTAAGCCAGACCCCACCAAAGGTGCATCACGGTGGGAAGTCAGGGAGAGACCCTCTCCACACTACCACTGAAGTGTCCATTTGTTGTGATGTGGTGCCATGCCCCTTGCACTTTTACTACAGTATAAGCTATGTCGTTGTTAATGCAAAAATCTCAAAACTCTTCTAATTAATGTATTTTAGTTTACAAGCGAAAGTTGAAATATCCAAAAATAAACCCTTGGTGGTTTTTACTCCAGATTAGTCCTTTTTTTTAGGAGTCCCCATTCAAATGATGAAAGTTTGGATAAACCCAGCTAGTGAAGACATTGATGTTTAAAAGCAAATTAAATACTATACAATATTTTGCCCTTGTTATACGTTAATAAATATGCAGCGTCATATGTAAATATACAGTTTATAAATAATGTGATAGATTTTTTTTGTATGTCCTTATAGGACTGTCTCATTAATGCTAATAATAATCATAGAGCATTTTCAAGAACTGTTTTAAGTGCTGAAAGAAAGGGTAAAACCCACAGACAACAAGACCAAAACCTGCTCAATTGCTGTCCTGAGGAATAAAATAGCCATGCAGATCTACGAGAATAGATACGTCCACCTCTGCGCGGGCAATCTCCTCCATTGTCTTGGCATTCAAGATGAGCATAAAGTTGGGTTTTGCAGGGTTAAGAGACACGATCGAGGACAGAAGGACACCTGAAATGAAATCAAAGGAAAATAAAAAGGTGATGATGGTGGAAAACATGGTGCAGTAGGGGAGGTATTCACCCTACATTACCGCATATGCTGTGTTCTGTGACAATTCTCAGAAATCACAATATATTGGTATTATATATTATTATAGGTTATATATTGCATTATAATGTTCCTGCTTTGCTTTCTGTCCATGCTACTAACCATCATCCTCCTCCACAGCGTCAGGTGAGGCCACAAACACCGGCTCAGAGACGTAGCACTCATCATTAGTCCAGATTTTATGAGTTCTGGTGACAATGTCCACTTTGCCAATCTGCAGGAAAGATGACAGAGAGCGTAACCCGTCATGAGTACATTTGTTTTTGGTGTTACTTTGTGACAGAGTGCCGTCACTACAGTTGAGCATGCGCTCTAACTGCTATATCATAGTCAAGCTGCAGGTTTAGTACCCCAGAAACCCGGGTTCAAGGCCGGGTGGGGTGCTTATCAGGTGCCGAAAAAGCATTTTACCTTGTTTGGATGTGGAGACCACTCCACCCTGGAGCCGTAGAAATATCTGTACTTTTTGGTATTGAACTTGTAATTAATCTGTGGCAATTCTAAACCTGAGTGAAAAAAAATATTATAAGATTCTCCGGAAAATGTTTCAATCAAGAGCTTATTTGATCAAATGCAGCAAATAATAGGCAATGAAAGGAGGAAACCTACCCACAAAGAGTGTGTCTGGTGAACAGAAGACTGAGCCATCACTTTGGGTCACTGCTTTGGCTGTTGTGTCCGCTAGTGTCACAAGGTTTGTGCCCACTGGAGTGTTCTGAAGGAGAGGGTGTGATCAATAAACATAATATAATACAATTAAATAGTGACTTGTATTTACGGCAATGCAACCACTATATACAGTAAAGCAGTGGCTCTCAACTGGTGTGCTGAAGCGGGGTTCAGTTCGCCCTGTCGTACTTATTTTCCTATAATGACCGGCGTTCTATACATTATCCCTTACATAAATGACACAGCTTCTTGATTAAAAAGCTCAAAACATCATGTGAGCATATGCTGTGAGCATATCACTGGTCTCTGGTCATGAACACACTGTATAGAGAAACATATGGCATATGGGCATGAGAATGAACACACTAGATAATGTGTGTGACATACTTTTCAATCATAAGCTGGTGTGCTTTGGGTTTTGTGTGTTTTGGTTTGATCTTTGGTCCGCCTTAGTCCCAAAAAGGTTGAGAAACACTGCTGTATAGTATTGTATATAATACTATACATTATAAATATATAGTATATAATGCTATACGATAATATGACCATAAAATTGCACACAGAGATATTTACTGTACCTTGTCAACAGTGATGGGCAACACAAATCTCTGACAGACCGGTGGAGAGAAGATCTTGTTGTTTTCGATGAACTTTCGTGTTTTCAATGTAGAACATCTCATACAGGTTGCTGTCTTTGTATGTGATCAGATCACACACAACATGGCCGTTTTCCTCAAAAGCATTTATGTGGTGGAACGACACAAAAGGATCTCCATAGAACTTTTTGGAAATGGCTTTCCCAGTGTGCCGGTCGATCAGATGGAATACTGTCTGCAACAGACACAAGTCATGTTATATCTAGAATGTAAAGTGAAAAACGTACATACTTCAAAGTAAATGTGTCACTTACAATATCATCTTTGTCATATTTGAGACAGGCTCCCCAGTTAACCCCTCTGAAGTAGGCCGTTGCAAGCTTGAGGATGTCAAGCTTAAAGGCCTGCTCCACGAAGACGATGTAATTCTCAGTCATGCCAAAGCTGTGGAAGTAACTCGGGTAGAGGGCTGATCTGAAGGGGATGGAGCACACCTGCTCCACTTTACTCAAGGCCGACTTTTTCTGGTCTTTACCTGCAGACAGATAACAGTAGTTCTGTAATGCAACATTTAATACTTGTTATGTTAATGACATTTAAACAATTAAACTAAAGTAAAATATGTTCATATTATTTTGTCCATGTGTTGCTGTGGCCATAACAGTTTTTGCTGTTGATACCTGATGCGTCAGCTGGAACTTTGAATATCATGTACTTGGGTCGGCCAAAACCCATGATTGCTGTGCCCATATTGTATGTGTTTCCTTCTTCATCATAGTGAGGGTGTGCAGTAGCCAAGTTCACTGCGATATGGTTCCTGTAATTTACCTGAAGCAAAGTTTATCACAGTCCATCTGTTTCATAATTTCATAAAGGCTTCTCACCTTGCTCAATCATAATGTGGACACACACAACTCGCAACAAAGCAAAAAGACTATGTAACAGTCTTGCACACCACTGACAGAGAACACAACCATATCAAACCTCAAAAATGGACATTTAAATGAACGGAGTGATTATTTGCACCCGGGTGTAAATAGTGGAATGGGGGCTTTTTCTTAAATTCTATTCTATTGAATTCTATTGAAGACAAATGTGTTCATATTTGAACTCACTCTCCCAACTGTCTCCAGAGTGTGTGGGTCAATCTGGTTGATGTAGTTCACTTCAGATGCAGCATAGTAGTCCTTGCCATATCGTATAATATTCACAAGGTTGTTGTCTGTGAAATCAGGGATGGCATTGCTGAAGTAGGTGAAAGCCCTTTGGAGAGACCAAAAGTGTCACAGGTTTGAGATTACTCCTGCTTTAATTAAAATAATTACTGTTCCTTTGTCATTTAGTTTCAACTAAAAAAAAATGTATTGCACTGAAATTCAGTTATTACTTTGAAAATATGTTTTTGCACGGATCAGGATAGACCATGGTCCCAAATTCTGACACCACAATCCTGTTGGCACCTGTGTTCTTTTTAAAAGTATCACTCTTGAGAAATTTACTCCGGTAGTAGACATCACCTGGAAAGGACAGCATTCACTATCAATAGTTGTTGTATTGCATTGCAACTCAGTGCTAGTACTGTGTGCTCTGTCCTTCCTTCTCACCATTTTTAAAGGCGAAACTATGGAGGAGAGCCATGCCATCAAACCAGTGTTTGTAGGCAGTATCTCCAACAGTGAACATCCCAGGTCCATTGCGCACAAGGGTCCCCTGTAACCATTCAGGAACTGTCCCTGAATGCACACAAGAGACACAAGGAAATGTCAATCTGCGGTTGTCAACTACGGTAAACCAACGGTATACAGACAGTTTATAGTGATATTTATAGTGGTACGTTTATTTAGCAATAATCAATCATCATAACGTCGCCATATCATCGTTCTCGCCGAACTAGCATACGCCTATGAAAAAAATGCAACCCCAAGAAAATGATGCAAAGTAAGCTGCAGCTATCAGTTGGTTTTGACATAGAACTACAACAATCCTTCATCAGTGTAACTATTTAGGTGAGTAGCCTCATACAGTTGTAAAAAGAGGCTAGCCTACATTTGTCATCTTTAATTGAAGTTGAAGTTGAAGTTGAAGTTAATTAGCCTACCCGATACTCTCGCTTTTACAGGCTCCGGAGTCTCCGTTCCATTTTTTGCAAATATTTTGTCCATGATTCCGTACTATCAGCAAACGATTTTCCGCGTGGTAAGAAAGATTTCTCTCACATGAAATGAGAGGTCCAAAAGGTCTCTATGCTCACCTACTTATGCATCGACAAATCATCACAGCCCACCATAACAACATGTTTTTGCTTTACGTAACGGTCATTTGTCAGCGATTTTGCGAGGTTGACAGAAAACTAAAACTTCATAGTAGCCTACACTCTTCTGCAACTTGTTTTGTGTCGGATATGTCTGTTTATTCATCGTGAGGAGGCCTGTTAAATTACAGACCTGTCTTAAATTATTTGAGTGCGAGTTTTACTATCTAATTCTAAGCCTATTTATCTATCAAAGGGACTGGACACGCGATTCAAAGTCAAAGTTAAAAACATCTTAAGGCCATACAGACTGACAACATTACTAGGCCTATATCGCAAGTTTTGATTTATAATGAGGCATGATTTATTTATATATAAAACAATCAAATAAATATAAGTTGCTTGACCATTTCAGTTCAAATCACCTATGCACTCAGACTGATATCCTTGACCTTTAGTCTACAAAAAACATGGGTTTTTTTGCAAAGTAATATTGAACTGTATTTGAATATCGAATAATTATATAGGCATGCGGATATCGAAAATATATAGGAATACAATTTAAAATAGGCTAAAATGCACATTTTATCATATAATATGGGGAGGGGTGGGGGGCACAGGAAGGCATTATTTTTGCTCTAAGGCAACATTCATGTATTGTATTGTCAGAATGTATGGATGATGTACAGTAGCAGAAGGCCCCTGGGTATTGTTTGAAACATGAACACCCTCCTGAATGACCCCCTTCTGGGTTGTGATGGGGCATGTCCATACCTGTGTGTGTGTGTGTGTGTGTGTGTGTGTGTGTGTGTGTGTGTGTGTGTGTGTGTGTGTACTCCTTAAATCATATTAACAAGTCTTTCAGCATAACAAAAAATCCTTCTCATGCAACTAGCTAAAAGTATGCTTATGTCTCTGGATGACCTATCATAAACACTATAGACAATTCACAAGAAAAAAGATGTTGCTGCTGAGAATGCAATGCACACAGATATAGCGTCTCACCAATAGCTGGCCAACTTCACAAAGCTTATCTTCCCGAGCAGGCAGTGGTCCTGATACCTGACTATCCTCCCTCTGGGATCACAGATTGGCCCGCAGTTATTTACCCATGGGTCTTTTACGGCACGTTCACTACAGGCCCATTGTTCACAGCAACACCACAATGGACCCCTCACAAAGCAGCCAAACAGCCAGAGCACTTTGAGCGAACAGGTCATTTCATGGGCCTGGAGTGACATGAAGGAGACTGACGTCAGCGTGCTTTAAATGTGCAGAGTGGCAAGGCTGCCCGCACCAGTTCACAGGTAGTGGCCGAGATGGACAGAGGTGTCTTTGCAGAGGTGGTTCTGCTAGTGATTTTACACATAGCCGTAACGTGTGGTCAAGACCCCGCGGAGGCCCTGGGCTGTCCAGAGCACCAGGAGCCTTTTGACGGCTCCTGCTATGAGTTTGTGGCACAGCAGCGCACCTTCCAGAATGCCCAGCGCTGGTGTGAACGAGGCGGAGGCCGTCTGGCATTTATCATGAACGACGAGACCCAGCAGTTCCTCCAGCAGCACCTCCAGCCCCAGCAAGACTGGTGGATAGGGCTGGCCCCGGCGTCCAGCAACCTCACCCTGGACTCAGCCGCAGCAGAGGGTAATACCAAGACTATAAGTGGTTTCAAGCTGATTACCCTGATTTGACAAGTTGTTTTAGTATTGATCTCAATTTGTGTTTTTTCTAATATTGAATACAATGTAGGTACAAGCATGAACATAATGTAATAAGGAATTCTTACTGTATTTTTTTACATGTACATAACAGTACAAGCTGTTCCCTCTTGTTGTGTGCTTTCTATTTCTGTCTTTTCTCTAGAACAATGTTTCCAGTGTTTTTTGCAATCATTTCTTCTAAGGAAATTTAGAGGAACAACAGGAACAACTGCTTAGGTTAACAACATTCTGAAGTCAGTTCAGAAGCTTAACCACATATTTGTTTATCAAGATTAACATTGCAAAATATCATTGCCTTTTCCAGATCAAATTTTCAACTAATTTGATTGGATGAACTTGAATGAAACCAGGCAATGGAGAAAATGTTTAGTGTACAATTTTCTGTAGTGGGCGACCAAAAACATCTGTGAACTTTAATATCTGCTTTGTTTTTCATTTGTCTGTCAAATGATGCTGGACATGCAGCCACTGGACTGGGCTGCTTTTAAAATCAATGTTATCGCTCCCTTCAGCTGGCGGCCTGATGACTCACGCGCCAGTCAGCCACCCTCGAAACAGTGCCCTCTGCCTATCTCTGATTAGCAGCTGTCTGTTGACAAGAAATATCGTCTCTCAATGTGTTTACCCTCATGTCTCTGAAACAGGTCCATGTAAAGTGCTGTGACTATCACAGCAGCAGCTGTATCTTCAGCACAAAAGAGAAGCATTATCACACAGACCATTGCAAGGCCTCTGTTGTTCTATTTATGGGTTTTCCTCCAGTGTCTTGTTTAAGTCATTTAGACCCTGCTGGGGTGAAGCTGCATTTTACAGTATATGTGTTCTGTGATGTTGGAAATGTGTTGGGATATGAACAACGTCATTTCTGTGGAGTGGACCTGTTCTTACAAATCACATTAAGAGAGTTAAAGGCTGAAATTGAAAATATTAAATGAAGTTTGCTTATTTATTTGATGACAGACCCACATGATATATTATTATTTTCCCATAGGAACACTCTCCTGGCTCGATGGCTCCGATGTTAGTTACTCTAACTGGGCGAGTGAGCCTTCAATAGGGGCCAGGTGTGGTTACATCCTCCAGGGCTCTGGCTTTCAATGGGAGGCCTCAGACAACTGCACCCAAGAGATGCACTTTGCCTGTGAATTTGGTGAGCCTTTCCCCCCCGTGCTCTGAGTGTGCTGGCCTGTGAGATAAGAACAGTCTTAGTAACACTCTTTTATCCTCAGAGACTGGAAAATCTATGGCTTGTGCAAACTACAATGTGACACTGCAGTGCGGCTCTGGGCAGGTGATAGAGGTGGACGACAGCTTCTTTGGAAGGAAGACGATACACTACTGCCAGGGGTTCCCCTCTCCCTCCGTCACATCCTCACAAGAAGAGTGCAGCTGGGTGGATGTAGTGCATTTAGTAGAAGGTTTGGTGTTCAACACATCTTATCACATTATGATAAATGTTTGATAACTGATAAATAAGGGGATTTCACATGATTTTCCAGAGAAACATCATGCAGCTGTAATAACTGTGGAACATTTTGCTATATGGCACAATAGGGATCACTGTGACAGTGCTACAGCCTATTGTGTCTCGCTTTTGTGTCCGAAATACAAAATCTTTGTATGAAGACTACTATGTGCAAACAGCGGTTCAATTATACGCTCTCTGTATAGAATCAAAATGAACAAGTGCTATGAGCTAGCATAATGTTTGTGTAGTCACTGATAGTTGAGCCACAAAAGGATCTCTGTCCTATAACAGGCTTTGGTGACTTAGGGGATAAATAGAGCTTCAACATAATCAAGTCAATATTTACTGAGGCTTTTAGAAATAACTCTGTGTTCACAGAAGAGACGAGTTACAGAGATTAATCAACACTGTATGTATGGGCCCCTCTCTATAGAGTACAGTGTTTATTGTGAATCTAATGCTTGGTACAGGGATACGTTCCATTGAAAAGAGAGCCTTGCAAAATGAGAGGTGAGGATATAGACCAAATGTTCTAAACAAATAGTAATGCATTAAGATGTTTATTCAATTTCAAGGGCAGTGTCATGGGCTGCAGGCCTGCCAAGCTCTGGCAGATGCATCATCCTTTGGAGAACCATGCCCCGGTCTCGGAAGCTACTTGTCCGTGGAATATCATTGTAAAGATGGTAGGAGGTCTCTTATTTGGGCGATCGTTTATGCTTTCCAATGCTGTCCATACATTGAGACATGGTGGCTGGTGGTAGTGGTAGCAGTAAAACTGCAAACTGTAAAAATGCCAAACTAAATGAATGGATCAGTATTCAGAATGAAACGAGTAGTTATACAGCCATTGACAATAATCTCTGGGATGAACTCTGTAATAAGACAAAATACTCTATTGGCTGTAAATATCAAATGTCAAAAATCTGTGTGAGAGATTATGGTGGCTGTTGTCTAAGAGGCTCTTTGTTCTGCTGTAACACATTCATGTGTTCATCTTTAGGTCTTCACCTGCTCATGGGCAAGTTGGCTACTGTGTTTGACAACGTCACAATCCAGGTGAAGTGGCTTTTGCACCCATTCCAGGGTAACCTGACATGCACACTCAGTGCAGGGGATGGCCACATCATTGACCCCTACACTCCTGACGAGTGAGTCCAACCGTGCACATCTTTTACCTTAAAGGCGCTGTACGCATTACGACACACAGATTGCACCCACCTTCTCAAAGAAGGTTGACCATTAATCTTGAAAGTGGTAGAGGTGAAGATAAAGACAGAGATGAGGCAACGGATGACCTTTGGAATGTGGAAAGTATGTGTCTATTGGTATAGCACTGGACTTGGCGTTGTACATGAATGCCTAAGCTGCAGGGAGAAAATAAGGAGAACATAGATGAAGTAGGCTGAGATTCTTTCTGATTGAAAAGAGGTGTACAGTAGAACATGCAACACAAGCCTGCATTCTGAGCTTCTGAGGAGAGGGCTTAGCGGCATGTAAAGCACAGCAGACACCGTATGTTTTACTTTTTCCAGTCGCATACAACATGGTTGCTCACACTAATTTGACAGTGATTGCTGTGTTCACACATTGCATGTTTAACTGTTCACGCTGCAAGACAGCCAACAAAAATGTCTGCCATGCCAGAGATCCAGTTGTATCGGACCGGAGCTTGAACATTGATTGTTACGTCTTCTAATCGCGTGTCGTGAGCCTGCTCAAGCTACACGACAAATCGGACAGAAGTTCGTACCGATTCAAATGTCTGTTGGATCCAACTGCTCTGCTTTTGTTAGGTCACAGGCCAGTGTGGTGCATCAGTACAACAGTCCAGGGGTCTTCACTGTCGGGGTGGAGTGCACCACCAGTGAGTGGCATGTCACTGCGCAGAAGACCATCACCATCCAGGAGCCACTTGGGGAATATGGAGTGGTCAGGTGCTACATCATGGGCCAGCTAATGAACAGCACAAACTGCAAAGCCCTCGCTAACAACCCTCTTACAATCCAGGTCAACCTGGTAGCAGGTAACCCAAAATATCTCAAGGAAAAGTACACACAAAAAATGATTTATATATATTAGACAATGATGAACAACACACATTTTTTTTTTTTTTACAGGAAGCAATGTCACCTACAAAGTTCAGAACAACGGCACATTATTGGCCTTGTCGTCCGCTGCTGTGGGCGTATTCCCTCACAACATCAGCCTGGGCTCAGAGGAGGTGCAGAGCCTGGGTCCAGGCTGTCATCAGCTGACTCTGCTGGCCTCTAACAATGTCACAGCCACTGACCTCTCCACTGAGCTGGAGGTGTGTGTGCTGGAGCCGGTGCAGGGGCTGCAGGCGTCGGTGTCCACACAGGCCGGGCCGTGTCCTGAGGCGTACCTCCACGTCGCCGTCTCTCTGGACCACGGAGCCCCCGCGCGGCTGCTCCTCCAGATATCCGACAGTGACAATAACACCGTCCAGGAGACGAGAGAAGTGGACAGTGGCAGTCTTCAGGTTTTCAACATCTCAACAACCATCCAAGGTTTCCATGCCTTTGAAATGTGATTTTCATCACAAAGTAATTCATCATAGAATGAGCCGTCATGAAATCTATGTTGTATGTGGTTGATTTTAGGCATGGCACAAGTGAAGGTCAAAGCATGGAACACATTCTCAGCCACAGATCAGGATGCAGGAAATACAACAGTGGTTTGTCTCCCTGAGATAGAACCCCTGTCAAATGACACTCAAAATTCAGTAGGTTTTTCCCTCAATGGCGCATACAGTTCTTGAGTCCTTACTCTCTCTAGGACTTTACTCTCTCTTGCCAATACTACTGGACTTGCCCTGATCTAAACAACTCTCACATTACATTTATACCTAGACAGAGGAGCACCCGAGAATTCCAAGATCAAATGTTAATATCCAGATGGATCCTAATGTGCCCAACATTGGTGACCCGAGCGTCGAGCTTTCGATCAATGGACATGAGAATTCCGAATTTCTTTGGGAATGCAGTAAGTCTAACATTTATAGATCAAAATGTACAGTATGATGACAGGAAGCACATCAGTGGCAATATAATTAGTTTTTATTTTTCTTCCTTTCAGTTGGAAATTGTGTATGTTCTGACACCTCTGATGATAACGTAATTGAGATTCCTGAGGCGTGCCTACAACCACCTTTTGAATATGTGGTATACTCTCTGACTGTTACAATGAGGACAGGAGAGCAAGAAGTGTCAACGGCAACCAAATGTGTAACCCTTATTCCAAGGCGTCAAGTAACTGTCACAATACAGTAAGAATCTATTTTCGTTCAGTGGTAATATTTTGCAGTATTCAGGAGTCAAAGTAATACATATTGCTGGATGTCATACTCCAGTATTATATTTTTAGTTTCATTGTTGCATATGCTACATCAGTACCTTAATATGTGAAGAAATACCAATAGAGATTCTTTGGTGATTTTTTTCACCTTTCTAAATAATTTCTACCTCAGACAATGAGTTACTGTATGTCTTTTTCAGCTGTCAAGACTGTAACCCTGTCAACATTCAAAATGACCTAAACCTAACAGTGGATTGTCAAGGTTGTCAGACAATAGTTTGGTTAATTGAGGACACATCTTCAGTCCCTGTAAGTATATTAATTTATACATAAACATATACCAAGGTAACAGAATCAGATCCGGTACCACAGAAAACAACATTGAACTAATGGTAACTTAGGGATGAACAAAAAAATGTAAAAGTTTTAAAGATGACAATTCGTAGAGCACTACGCTAAAGTCCAGTAGCCTACATATTCAATAGGCCTACATTGATTTTTGAATGTTTAAACATTCAAAATGTTTGGCACAGATTGAAATGGTCAATACACACTCAGAACCATTTATTGTGTGCTGCAAATACACATGACCAAAGAGAGAAGGCACACAATTACACTAGCTAAGAAAATACTGACATACTTTCTGAAGAATGCTATTTAAAACCGTCCATGTAATTCCAAATGGAGACACCGACTTGACCGAGTTGATGGAAATTGCTGTTTCCTTCCAGGCTGACCTCAGCTCCTGCTACAGCAACGGGGAAAAGCGATTCCGACAGGTAGCACAGTCAGTCAGCTCATGGGCCGTCCCAGCGGCCACCCTGCAGGGTGCACAGCAGCTCATCACAGTCATTGTTTATGGTAATTGTCTTGGGCTAAGTCACACATGTGCATGAATCTAATAGTCACTGTATGTTACTCACTGGTTGTTCTTCATGTGCTATATTCACTACAGGTACAAAAGTTACAGGAAATAGTAACGTAAAGTCCGGTTATGCTGAATTTGGCATTCAATTACCTCAGCCTACCTCAACTGCGACCGCACCCTCAACGGTAACCACACCCTCAAGTGTGACCACACCCTCAGATGTGACCACACCCTCACTCGTGACCACTCCCTCATATGTGACCACACCCTCACTCGTGACCACTCCCTCAGATGTGACCACACCCTCACACGTGACCACACCCTCACATGTGACCACACCCTCAATTGTGACCACACCCTCAAGCGTGACCACACCCTCAAGTGGGACTGCATCAGTGTCTGTTTCATCGCCAGCCTCTCGTGAGACAAGTGCAGGTCCACCCAGTGTCCTCTCGTGCTGGACAAACCCTACTGCTGGAGATGTTCTTTCTCCATTTACCTTCACTTGCAATGTAACCCAGTCCTTCTGTAGCACTGCACCCTGCACCTACTGCCTCAACACTGCCAGTGGTAAGAAACTCATTTTGGTGCCATTGTCAATGTCAATGTTTTGACGAGTTTCTGTGAGTGAGGTAAGGAGGGGATTGCGTGGAATGCATGAAGGTGTCAAGATTTGTTTATTGCTATTCTTGATATCTTATCAACATGTACATTTTGTTATCTTTTTGCATCTTATCTTATCAAATTTTGTAATTGTTTTTCACAGGCAATTACCTTTATTGTGGTAATAACCCCAGTGAGAGGTCACTCTTCCTGCCACTAGGAAACAGAAGTATTGACTACACCCTAACTGTGGTTGCAACTTTGCAGAACTCAGCTGGACAAACCTTAAACACCACCATTCTCATCAAGGTTACCTAATAAGAAGATCATACATTTATTAATTTTGATCAATTAGCTGCTCAAAAACTATAAAATGCAAATGGCATGGTACTATGTTATCAGCAGGTTTTAGTATAAGGCTAACATTACACAAGGTTTCTATAGAAGAAGCACACTCACTCACATCCAATACAACAACTAGAAAATGTGTTTGAATATTGTTCAAGAGATATCTCTCTTGGAGACATGATACAGGGCGTGGAAAATAACACAGCAAATAGCACAACATTAGTCAAAATTTGCACTTCAAATAGGATCTGTTATTTAGATCCATCTGTCTTCTATATATGTAGGCCTATACAGTAGAATCAGTGTGTGTAATGTGTGTAAAATCTGAAGTGTTCAACTGCAGAAATTCTTTAAGAGTTCATTATAACACTGCAAGTGTTAAACACTATAAGGCCCTTTTTGATCTGAGAAGAGTAACAAGCACGACATAATGAGCTCTTGTCAGAGTAGTTTTACCACTTGAACTCAAAACAGTGGTAACAGACACCGTTCAATTTGAGTATTATATTAACCAAAACACTGATGAAGCTATAAGATCACATTAGGTTGATGTTCACATCAAGGTTTGTCCATTAAATACCTCCATGTCTATCATCTAGGTGAGGGACTCTGTTTCTGAGTCCACTGTGCAGGATCTCCAGGACCTGGTGTCAAATCAGGTGGCAGAGTTACAGAGCCAAGGCCAGCTCACAGGGGCAGCCTTAGCTCAGATGTACCAAACTGTGTCCAGTGCTTTGAATGGAGGCGTCAATGACGAGGACAAGATTGCAAGAAAAGAGGTACCAGTGTCCATCATTGAATGGCATGTGTCCAATTATGCAGGATTAGAGAACCAACGGCACTCTTCAGTTAATTTGCAGTGTATTCAATAATCAAGCACAAAGTGTTACTATACATCTGGCTGGATATTTGAACAACACAGAGCATACAGTAGATGTTTTTAACATTACATCAAAACTGTTATTTCTTCACATTATGTTTCTATTTCAAGGTCATTTTTTATGTGTTCAACTAAAAAACACTAGTCATAGCTCTTCTAATTGAAAATGAGCACATGTTTATCCAAATAAATGTCACATGACATATATGATAGGATTATTGAGATGCTTTTGAGTGTAGCCTAGTAAACCAGTAGCCTGGTGAAGCCTGCAAGATGCTGAGACATGAAATCCAGCTCATGATTGCTTTCCTTTCAGCTCCGAGAGCAGATGGTCACCAATATGTCTGTAGCAATAGAGAGCGCCCCCATGGGGAGCACAGAGGAGGTGCAGGCAGTCGCCAGTGCTGTGGCCGAACTAACCAAGCAGGAAGATGAGCTGACCACAGACACACAGGTACAGGATGACTTCCGGACGTTTGTATTGTACTGTACCCTACATTTGTCTAGGAAACATGATCTCTGTCACTTAAGATGTGCAGTACAGTCTAAGTGCCGTAATTTCCCAACTATTAGCTGCGGCTTACACATTTTTTTGCAGAATTTCTTCAGCTATGAGGTTGATACACGGGGGCAGTTAGTATGGCATGGTTTTAACTCACATAAAACACTGACCTGTGGCTTATACACAATGCGGCTAATACACAGAAAATTACTGTAGAAGTGGCCACCCACACGTAGACAGATCTGTACAGGACCCAGGATGTGTGAGAGAGGGATTTTATTCATCCTGAAGGAAGTTTTTGGAATCCAACTTAATAAACATGTTTTGTTCCCTTCTGGACAGATCCAGGCAAGCAGCGTTTTGTCAAAGCTCAGCGAGTCCCTCAACTCACTTCCACTCCCTGAAAGCAATGTAAATGAGAAGATGTTGGAAGCATCCACGCCTCTCATTGAAGCTGCTAGTAACATCATTTTGGTCTCAGCAGCGACAGACAAACAGGTACTTCTTCTGCATGAAGACTGGGGGCTTTAAATCATAGTTTGGAGCAGGTACTCACATAGTAACTTCAACATCTTTTTCAGAGTGAGATCGCTGAGCACTTGCTCAATGCTGTAGACAAGGTCCAGAGTGCCCTTCTGGTAGGGAAAAAGACATCCCATGGGCCCACAGTCATAACAACTCCTCAGATCAGTTTATATGTCAACAGGTAAGGACCAGCTGACTAAGTTGCAGGGTCTTTTCATATGTCCTTTTATATGTTCCTTATGTTCACTCAGAATGGATTCCGTTGTTGTTAACAGAATTGCTACTGCTTGACTATGTTTTTAACTGAAAGATCAATTTATTTTGTATTATGCAATGTGCTGATTATGTCTTTTAGTGATATTATCTAGTTATTTGTCAAGTTCCTGCACTTTGCAAAGAATTTACAAAATATTCCTCCTCCAGAATGTCTCCAAAGAACCTTGCGATACAGCCATTCACAATTCAGAACTCCAGCTCTGCCAGCTTCGCTCTCCCACCGTTAGATCTCTCTGCTGTGTCATCAACGCCTGTGGATGTCCGGGTAAGAGCAGGCCCTCGATGTCAATGATGAATGGATGCTAATGTATGTTCTTTCTCAGTAGTGTGTAAATGCAATGGTCTATTATATCATTGCATATAGCATAGATATAATATAATATGGAATATGGAATATGGAAAAGTCCCAACTTTTTGTAAAATTTGAAATGTGTTTCCCATTTCCCATGAAATAATCAACATTTAATTTTCAACAGTTGATATGTTGCTGTCCTTTCTGCTGCTAAATATGGACTCATGAGATTGTACATCATATTTATTTGCATGTTACCCAATGTTCCAACATTTTCTGATTTGAGGTTGTGCTATTTCATTTATTCTTTCTGAGCTGGCTCTTGAGCATAAGAAATGTCATTACTGATAAATCTGTTTTACATGACAAAAAACTTGAACTTGAACTGCTATATTGCCAGCAAAGGTGTTCCCTTAAGTCTCACACTCAGTTAACCACCTGTCTATGTTTCATATCAGATGATGACCTTTGAGACAAATCCATTTGCCTGGAATACAGCGCAGTCCATCAATGGCACAGTGGGGGCTCTGTCTCTCACCCAACAGAATGGCTCCGCCATCCCTGTTGCTAACCTGACAAATGAGATTGAGGTATTTTTAAAATATTGATTGTGATACATCAATTGCATTTGCTTAGCTAAGGATGTTCAGTTGAGACCCAATTGTCCAGTAACTGATGTAATTTTGTTCAGATTTTTTTGCCAAGGCAATTGGGTGCTGAAGTGAACCACACTTTTCTGGACCTGGGAAACTTCAGCACCATCATGATCAATGTGACGTCACCTAATGTGTCCCTGGTGCTCAAGCTGGACCCCTCAGAGGACATCTCCTTACATTTGCTTATAGGGTTCCAGGAGTACCCCAACGACACACACTACGAGGCACAAACCTACCTCCCGCAGGACGGAGACACACAAGGTTTCCACAACCTAGCTCGTTTCTACTTGTAGAAAAATGTCAAAGTAAAGAAAAGCAACAAGATAGCTAAAGTGATGTTTTTCCTCCACTAATTCTGAGCAGAGGAGAGATACACATGGGTGTTGAGCCCCAGGGATATGACCATAGATGAAGGTGTATACTACCTACTAGTGAGGCCTGTGGTTGGGGCAGGAGTCAACTCTACAAACGCCACAGTCTCCATTACGTCCATTGCTGCTCAGTGCGTGTACTGGGATGAACTAAAGCTAAACTGGAGTGACTATGGATGCAGGGTATGTTCATTCATGTTGCATTAAGCTACTATTGCATGAGTAATTATGTTCAGACCCACCAAGTTAGTGGTGGGTCTGAAAGCATTTTAGGAATCATTGGAAACACTGAATGTTTTGTTCAAGCTTGGCTCTGTAGAGTACTTTGGGGTGTATTTTTGTCAGAAGTTACTATGAAACTGAAGTGAAAATGCATTGAATACTGCAAACTGGCCTTAGTCAGATGTTTATAGCAAACCACCCGGTGAATTTGACTTGATGACTGTATTTCACTCTTTAGCACATACTGTACTTGACTCCTGTCTTGTCGTCATAGGTGGGTCCCCTGACTACACCCCTGACCACGCAGTGCTTGTGCAACCACCTGACGTTCTTCGGGAGCTCCTTCTTCGTCATGCCCAACGTGGTGGACGTGAGCCAGATAGCTCAGCTTTTTGGCACTTTTGTGAACAATCCGGTGGTGGTGTGCTTTATTGGTGCCATTTTCTTGGCCTACCTCATGGTGGTGATATGGGCACGACGGAAGGACATTCAGGACACAGCAAAGGTCTGTCTCTGTAGAATCCACACAATCTGACATTCTAGTCAGTCCTCCAAAAGAACACATACTGTATGGCTAGACTAGACTTTATTTCTGGAGGGGGGGTTTTCTTTGATTAGCGTAATACCGTTGGATACTTTTGAATGCTAAATTGAATTGAACTGAATTTCCATTTTACATTTCATTTAGATGTTACGAATGTGTTTGTGAAAATATATAATAAGACTGATCAACTCACTGTGAATGCCTGTTCTGCTGCCTATTAGGTTAAGATTACTGTGCTGGATGACAACGACCCCCTGGCAGAGTACAGATACTTGCTCAACATCAGCACTGGGCACCGACGTGGAGCCTCTACTTCCTCACAGGTCTGTATACCTGTATACCACAGGTGTCTGACTACTCTGAGGGATTACTGCATCTCTGGTTGGCATCATTGTACTTTCCTGTTGTTGTTTTGACAAACTCATTTTCTCTTTCACTGATAGTGTCTGTATGATGCTGTTTGTGTCGGGTTTCCTGAAAGGTCAAAGTTCACACTGCGTCTTTGGTTCCTGGGCAGGTGACAGTGACTCTGCTTGGCACTGAGGGCGAGAGTGAACCACACCATCTGACTGACCCAGACAAGCCAGTGTTTGAGAGAGGCGGGGCAGACATGTTTATACTGACCACGCCGTTCTCATTGGGCGAGCTGCAGAGTATCAGGCTCTGGCATGACAACTCAGGGAATCAACCTGGCTGGTAACACAGACATGCCCATACACCACCACCAGCCAATAACTTATCCACTAATATTATCCTTATATTATATATTAGCCATCCACACAGCTGAATAATTCATTATACACAGATATTTGCTAGACCTAAATAAAAGCAAGGATGCTGTTGCATTGCATACCAGGCACATAGTATATTATCTACATCTGTGTCTGTGACATCCATGTTTCACAGTACATGTATCTCTCATACTTGCATGTTATGTTCTGTGCAAATCAGGTACATTAACAAAGTGATGGTGCAGGACATTGAGACGGGTCAGAAGTGGCACTTCCTCTGCAGCTCGTGGCTCGCCATAGATGTGGGGGAGTGTGTCCTGGATAAAGTGTTCCCTGTAGCCACAGACATGGACTTAAAGAGATTTAGGTACAACGTGCATTTGTTGAGTTTTGTTTGATTACTACAATAATATTGTCTGTCATGATAAACCCTAATCACCATTTTGTTTGCAATTCAGGTAAAAAATAAATCTGCTAGCCAGTTTATGGTAATTTTGTCCTGTCTTTGATTTCGCAGCAATCTGTTCTACATGAAGACGGTGAAAGATTTCCGTGATGGCCACATCTGGTTCTCTGTGGTCAGCCGCCCGCCGAACAGCAACTTCACGTGTGTGCAGCGCGTCTCCTGCTGTTTCTCCCTGCTGCTGTGCACCATGCTGACCAGCATCATGTTCTATGGCGTGCCCACAGATCCTGCTGAGCAGACCATGGACTTGGGTAAGTCTCAAGTCAAGTCAAGTCAAGTCAAGTTTATTTATATAGCGCATTTCATACACAGAGGTCATTCAATGTGCTTTACATAAACAAAAACCAAACAGTAATAGCAGATAAAAGCATAGATGAGCAAAGAGTAATAACAATAATAATAGTAATAATAATAAAATATTATTACTCTGTATATTTCATCTTTTACTAACCTACCTGCATGAGAAAAACAGACACCAACAGCACTTAACTCTGAGGTTAGATGCCTTTCAAAGTCGGACTGTTTCTTTGTCTTATTTCCACACCATGAAAGGTCACATTGAGTTCACCTGGCAGCAAGTGATGATTGGCATCCAGAGCTCCATCATCATGTTTCCCATCAACCTCCTCATCGTCAGCATCTTCAGAAACACACGCCCGCGGGAGAGGAAGTCCAAGAGGCCTGTAAAGGACAAGAGCAAGGCGGACACCTGCAAACAGGCCAAGAGTGGCCGTGTGTCACCAACCCAGCCACCCTCCCCTGAGAGTCAGCACAGGGACATAACACCAGAAGCCGTAACCAAGGTGCAAAAAGAACCACACAGATTAGATAACCAGATATTGAATTACATGGTCTTTAAACATCTAATTCATGGAATACCATCTAATAAGCGGAATGGGTTCCTCAGTTTAATGCTAATAATTACTCACATGAGGTTTTTGTTTCTCCCAGGACATTAAAAGAATAGCACAGTCACTCTCCAAAGTGATGAAGAACCCTCTTCCCAGAATAGATGTGACATCTGGCAAAAACCCTGACATCAACATGCTTCTTTCACTCGTGGAGGACATCATCCGGCAGCAAAACCGTGCAGGGGACATGTTTTACACAGACAACTCCAAGTTCACGGTCACTTTGGAAGGTTACTAAACCATTGTCTCATCATTGTCATTATTTTTTTAAATTATTATTATTATGTTTTTGTATTAGATTAAAAAAACACCTCACATACAAAGAGTATATGGATGATAGGATGGGGGGGAAATGTGAATAGTAACACACAATTATCTTATGAATGGTAATTGTGTCTTGAAGAGGGAATTTTGGATTCTTTGAAATTGTAATTGTGAAGTTGTCTCTCGTGGGGCTAGAGCTCTCCCTAGTGGTGATGTTGTGAGCCAGCATGCAAGATGACAAAAGTGTAATTCTCTCCCGCCAACAGAGAACTCTTCCTCTGAGAGCCCAAAGAAAACAACCAGTGACGCCCAGAAGGGCAGCCTGTACAGCCAGTACCTCTACCGGCAGCTCCAGCATGTGGAGAAAGAGCTGGGCCTGCTGGGGCCCACACGCTTCTCCAACCCCGACAGCTACAGCCAGGCCGTGCGGCAGGTCCGGGGCATGAAAGGCCTCCTAGAGCCCCACCTGTCCTCCACCTCCAGCGGAGACCACCGCAGCCCCAGCCCCGAGGACAGCACTGAGGGAGGGGGCAGTAGCGGTGGCAAGGGCTGCTGTCAGGGAGGCCTGCCCTGGTGGTTCGTGTTCCTGGGCTGGCTTCTAGTGGCGGCAACGAGCGGCGTGTCGGCGTTCTTCACCATGCTGTACGGGCTGAAGTACGGCAAAGAGCGCTCCGTCAACTGGCTCATCTCCATGGTGGTGTCGTTCTTTGAAAGCCTTTTTATCACTCAGCCTTTGAAAGTAAGAAACTGTGGAATTGACTGTAAATTGATTAAATTAAATTTAAAACTGCATTTAGTTCAATGAATTTGTATAAGAATACTCATATTCAACACAACACAGGTGCTTGGGTTTGCGGTTTTCTTTGCCCTAGTGCTGAAGAAAGTTGACCAGGAGGAATATGGTGATGTTCCTATTGAGGAATCAGCGTCGAATACAGGTACCGTAATTGCTAAATCCTTTTAGGAATACACAATTGGTCGATCATGCAAATTATTGGACACAAATAAAATGAATATAAATAAAATGCTTCAAGGTGATCCTGATGGCGTACGTATTGCACGGAGAGACAGCACATGCAGTTTCTACCAGCCACCACCACCCTCAGACATTGAGAAGATGAGAATGAACATGATCAAGGAACAAAAAGTGTTTGCCCTCATCAGAGAGATTCTCAGTGAGTCAGACCTGCCTCCTGATCAAACACATTCTTCCCAGCCATGGAAAAGGGAATTAACAGAGTTTTTTTTCATTACACAGTATACATGGGGTTTATGTGGATGTTACTCTTGGTTGCCTACGGTCAAAGGGATCCAAATGCATTCTATCTGACCCAGCACATTCAGCAAAGCTTCAGCAGTGGGATCACAGACTCAATGAGCCACAAGGAGGTGTTTACGTGGGCCAATACGTCGCTTCTGAACAATATTTTTGGACAATATCCAGGTATGCAGTTTGAAATCTTGCAGTTTTCATATTTTTTTTATCATTATACACTGAGAAATGAATAACAGGCAAACAGAAACATAAGTGTAACCCTATTCAACCAACAATATAAATACATTTTTAAAATGCAAAATGTAAATATATTATCAACACATCTTTATAAGGATCACAGTCTGATATATTAATTTGTCTGTGTTTACTTCAGGCTTCATAACGGATGGGAATTCCAAACTTATTGGCAATGCCCGCCTTCGCCAGGTGAGGGTGCAGAAAAACTCCTGTCGCATTGCCCGCTCCATGGAGCGCTCGGTCACAGACTGCCATGCTCCGTACTCTTGGGAGATAGAGGACAGAGGCTGCTTTGGGCCAGGCTGGAATCGCTCCAGGGATACAAACACCTCCCAGGCTGCTGCCCCCAGCCCCTGGCAATACCTGAGCCAGTCCCGACTCAGAGCACATCCCATGTGGGGCAGCATGGCCCTGTACAGAGGAGGAGGCTTTGTGGTGGAGCTGGGCCCTGACCTGACCAATGCTACAAGGTGATAAGAAGACAGATTATAAACATATGTATATGTACTGTAAATCATAAATATAACCACTATAGAGAGCAAGTGCAATTCAATATTAAGGTGGATATGTATGTGTGTGTAATGTGTATGAATGATGTATGGATCTTGGAGAAACGCTTTTTCTTTGTGTTTTTACCTTGGTAATGAATAGAATGACAATAAATCTAAATCTGAATCTGAATCTGAAAGTGAGTGCCACTACCGTCTGAGACCACTGAGAGAAGTGTAAAAATGTCTACCTTTCTAATCCTCAGTGCGCTTCAGTACTTGTTTGACAACAGATGGCTGGATGTTTACACTCGTGCTATCTTTGTGGAGTTCACCGTGTACAATGCCAACGTCAACCTCTTCTGCATTGTTACACTAATGCTAGAATCAACAGCTGTGGGTAAGGCAAACATTTCATATCTACAGTAGATATGAAACATCAGAGATAAGTACAATTATCCCCTACTGTATAATTACTTTCAACAATTCAGCGATAATATTTGCACAGGTGCATTCCAGTATCGTAGTGAGATACAGACTGTCCGTCTCTATCAGTCTACGGGTGGTTTACACATTTTCGTCATGGCCTCTGAGGTCATCTACTTTCTTTTCATTCTCTACTACATGTATGTCCAGGTAAGCAGTTTTCATGAAGTACTTACTGAAGAACTTAAATAAACACCACTCCCAGTTTATTAATCATAGGCATAATCCTATCTGTAAATCCATTATTCTCTCTGCAATCAGGGCAAGCTAATGAGGCAGCAGAAGTGGACTTACTTTAAGACCAAGTGGAACCTTCTTGAGCTGGCCATCATCATCCTCAGCTGGAGTGCGCTGAGTGTGTTTATCAAAAGAACATTGCTGGGCAACAGGGACCTGGAATTCTATCAAAGCAACAAGGACCAGTGAGTGATCACCGCCCTCGCACCAACATCTTCATGGTACAGGTTATTGGGACTGGATAGTGAATATTGAAACCTTTTCTCCTCATCAGGTACGTCAGTTTCCATGAGACTGCCACAGCAGACGCCGTGCTGGGCTACTTGATCGCGTTCCTGGTTCTCTTGTCCACCATCAAGCTGTGGCACCTCCTGCGGCTCAACCCTAAACTGCACCTCATCACCTCCACCCTGCAGAGGGCCTGGACAGACATCTCAGGCTTCCTGCTGGTCATGACCATCATGTTTCTGGCCTACTCTATTGCTGTAGGTTTAGGTTACCCACAGTATACATGAAACACCTGTGTCTAGCTAAATAACTTTTTTTTTTTTTTTTTATCACAGAAGCTTATTCTTTTATATGTACATCTGCTTTGATAAATGGCTTTATGATTATTGCTTTGGATACACTGTAGATTTACCGTGTTCCTAACCAATAACTATTCTCTGTGTATTCTTTGTAGTGCAACCTAATGTATGGCTGGAAGCTATCGTCATACCGGACTCTCATTAATGCAGCACAGACTGTGGTCAGCCTACAGCTTGGTATCTTCAATTATGAAGAGGTCAGTTTGTGGCAAATTAACTTAAATGAATGCAGACTGCAAACACAATGACTCCGCGCTAATGAATCTCTCTACTTTTGTTTTGAATTCCAGGTGTTGGATTATAACCCAGTTCTTGGTGCATTCCTAATCGGCTCTTGCATCATCTTCATGACCTTTGTGGTGTTGAACCTCTTTATTTCTGTGATCCTGGTGGCATTTAGTGAAGAACAACTTCACCATAAGGTAACCAAACATTTGGCCTTCTGTGTTTAAGAACATGCTCTGAAATGTAACAAGAACTCCCTTATAAAAGTAAGATTTGTACGATTTTAACTCCGTTGTCATCCACTTTTGTTCCTCAGCCATCTGAAGAGGAGGAGATAGTCGACCTGATGCTGATGAAAATCTGTAGTCTGTTTGGGATCAAAATTAAGAAGAAAGGAGAAGCGAGTGACTCCTCCTCTGCCACTAACAATCCAGCACCCTCTGTCATATCGTAAGACTATTGGCTGTCCAAGAAAAATAAGCACTCTGATGTTAAATAGAATGCCTGTGTTTTGAGTAGTGGTGTAAAACATGAAGCAAAATCCATAGTCGCTGCTTTTGCTTCTTGTTGAAATATGTTGCTGCCTCAAAATCTAAATATATATGGTATGTTAAAGGACCATCCTGTGGCTTTCATATGTGAATTATTACAAACTGTGTAAACATTGTTAACTGTCTGATCTGATCACTACAAGATCATAGTGAAATCATTGTGAAATTTCCTAGCTATACTAATTAGCACTTGACTGGAATATTACACGATTTCTTGTGGTGTGGAATAAAGACATTAGGACAAAAATAATAATGTGGTATATTTTGATGTAATGTTCCAGGTTCAAACATTATTCTGGTGCAGAATTTATATCCTCAGATATCATACAGAAGGATGGAACATCGTAGAAAGGTCAGAGAAACTCTGACACGGTTCCTCCTGTGCCCATCATATATATAGTTCCTGTATATCAAGATCATTTGTGTAAATCTTCATAATGCAAAATGAACATCTGTTGTATCTTAATTGTTAATGCTTCTCTAAATAAAGAGACACGTAGAGCATTTATGGGGGGGTTTCAAAAAGAGACTAATTTTGTACTGTCCTATCTGCAAAAGCATTAGTATCAATTGTACTATACATTACATGGACATGGTCAAATGTACATTCAAGGCTATGAATGTAGACATTAGGCCAACAGACAAGTTGAAGGTCAACCTACCGTCTGGAGTGAAATGTTGTAGCCTTTCCATCTTGATAGCTTAGAGGGTCTTTTAAGGTGAGTGAGATGTCAGGGTGTGTGCATTGCATCCACATTTCTCAATACAAATCCTTTCATTACAACTTCAGATACTTCTAAAATTAATATTTGTTTACTTGATTATGCTCTCCTCATTCATTTGAGTAAGGGATAGTGGATGAAATGCTGAAGCTCTTCCGATAGGTCTCACTCTACACCTGAAACAGACAGATGAAGTCAGCAGTGTGCAAGGTTCCATCATGCGCTCATGGCTGATGACTTCATAAAGGCCTGTCCTAAGTCTGGCGTGTGTGCTGAAGTCGTACAGTACACCACTAACACAGCCATACATGTGCAACTGGATTAATTATGTACTTACAAGATCAGCTTCCTGTCATCTACCTCTAACCTTGGTGAATGTTTAAAAAGGTTGCTAGAGGGTGTACAATTTTGGAATGGGATTTTTTTATTTAGTAAAAATGGCTTACATGTTTGTTGAACAGATCCTACACAAACTAAGGGGAACAATGTAGTATGTTTCACATCTGTATTTAAATTTTGATTCAATTTTAGGTGATGTCCACAATTATGTTTCTGATGAGGTCCCCGTCATGGTTGACGTTTCATTAAGGATTCAGTTGCTGTAGTTGCAGTATACAGCTGTCATATACTACCATCAGTGCTTTTCTTTTTAAAAAGAAAGGAAGGGAAAAAAAACACTACAATATCAAAGATAGTTTTGACACAAAGATGGATTTGATGACCAAAAATGATTCCCTTCCCTCTTTTAATCAAAACAGGGCATGTGGAGTCCTCTTTATCAAAAAGATAAATACAATGCCCAACCAATCCTGTACATACAAACAGGAGGAGGGTACCAAAAAACAAACATCCTCTCAACTTTAGTCACGACCGTGTGAGTCCATGCTAGAAGCACCAGTTCATTTCTTTTCCTTTTTCTCTTTCTCCTCTTTCTTGGCAGAGGCGTCTCCCTTCTCCTTGTCCTTCTCCTTCTCCTTGTCTTTGTCCTTGTCTTCTTTCTTCTCTTTCTTGGCGTCGTCTTTCTCCTGGCCCTCCTTCTTCTCCGCATCACGGTTTGCGATTTTGTTGTTGATCAGATTGTGGAGGGCGACAACGGAACGGATTAAGGAGGCCAAGTAGACAACCAGCATCTGGTCATTCGTCTTGAGGTAGAAGGCTTTAATGAACTCTTGCAGGTTGACGTCTGGCAGCAGGTTGAAGACATCCTGCAGCTGGTAGATGATCTGGTGGTTGATGGGCAGTTTGCCAGTGGCCACCTTCTCCAGGTAACCTTTGATATCCAGCAGTTTGGAGTTCAAGCCCTTCAGACCATGCACCTGGTTGGTAATGCGCTGAGACAACGTGCCAACTGTCGTGTCCTTGATATCTCTGGAGAAAGAAAAAAAATGAATAAATAAAAATAAGCTACTGTAACAGAGGTAACAAAAATCAAATGACATATGAATGTCTATCAATAGCAGCATCACAGGACTGTACCTGAGTAAATGCTCCACGCCGACCTCCTCAGCCTCCTCAGCTCCGATTTCACTTGTCACATGCTCAAATGTCTTTGAGGTGGGAGTACCATCCTACCACACAGAGTACAAAAACCCATGTCAGGCCGTATCTATCATCTTTTTAGAGTTGAATTCACTGTGGTTCTATCTGTGCATAAATCCCAGCTTTTTTTTTTTAAGTCAATTCAAAGCAAAGCAATCCATCTATTGTGGATCAAACCAGAGCCTCAGTGAATGCACTCAAGTCTTTCCAAAGGAAGTTGGCACAATGAGAACTACAACATCTTCGCACAAGGGAGCTTCATGAGGACATATAAACACATATACTGTAAGGGGAAACAATTCTTATTTACGTATTAAAATGGTATAATGAACAAGAATACGAATAAGAGGATCTTACATCATGCACTTCTTCCACAGAGATGTAGGCCTCAGTGGGCAGTCCTAGGTCTTTAGGCTTCACATCAATGATGACCAACACCTTTGCACCACAAAAACAAATCACAGTATTTGGTTATGCAGTAGAATTGCATACACTGTACAGAGTTACAACTTGTTTATTGGTACTTACAGAGTTGGCGCAGTACTGCTTCATGAGTTCATTGATGGCAATGTCATTCTTGTGTAGCTTTGGACCAGTGTGATACCATCCAACTATTCTTTCCCTGGCTGAAGAGCAATGGAACAGAAGATTGAGATCTAGCAGCCAACTGTTTCACCACTTACTGCATTGAAATACAATGTAGGCATACACAACATATGCCAAAAACAAACTTACCATTTACTTTCTTGAACATTCCATACATATTTTCCAAGTAATCGTGGTCCAGGAACCACACCGAGTCATCTTTGTCATCCTCATCAAAAGGCACTGCATATCAAAGTACACTGTGTATGAGCAATACTGAACTACATACAAATGTATAGATTGAATTTAGCTGGTTATCAGATCAATTATGGGCTTATGTTCCAAAACAAGACAAGCATGTTGTAACCTGCAAAACTGTTGGACACGTCAAGGACCTTTTTGTGCCATGACCCCAGAAGAACACCCACAACTCGTTTCTGACTTCCAACTTTACCGATTCTGGAATTGAGGATGAGAAGGTTTTAAAAAGACACAATGTTAAGACATCACTTGAATAAAAGACGCAATCTCAGGTATTTTCCCACATGTCAACCATCAATACACGAATATCTGGTTCAACCCTAATATAGATAAATAGATCAACGGACTTAATGCACTAACGTGTAATGTTAACGAATTCATATTCGTTGTTAATGAACTAAGAACTAGGTAGCTAACATTAGCTAGACAGCTAAAGGAAATTTAAATTACTGAGTCATTTTGCTAGCTTGGAGCTATTCATCAAACTAACATTAGTAAACAGTCTGACTGACATGATATGGTCATAACAACCCGATTACCTATTCTAAACTGAATTACCATCAACAATTAAAAAGTAAAGCAAAAGATGGATTCAACTGCAATGATGAGGAAAGACATGTAGCAGACAGTAAACTGAATTTCTGGCCAATGAGTGAACACTATCAACATTAGCGGTTGCTACGGCTATGCTAACGAGCAAAATGCTGTCTAAATAACATCACAATAATACATATAAACTACATCAATTAGACTATTCTTGATAAGGACCTTGTTTCTTATAATAATACATTGGTTTGGTGGTTATATATATTTTAAACCTAACTGTATAGCTCTAGAGCAAAACGCCTTTAACATATCACAAACTCAAATGACTTGCTATTTAGCTAGAGGTAACACTACACGGTAGCCAAGCCTAACGTTAGCTATCGACAGTCTTGTAAAGTCACGTTTAAGTGAGCTGGCGTTATGCAACAACTATCAAAATCGCAAACGTTGGCTGTCAAACTAGACTTCAGTGCATATACAATGCAGTAAAAGAGTTCCAGTAGTAATTCATTGAAATGTAATTTTAGCATCCAAGTTACTTTTCTGACTAGCGTTAGCTTGGCTAATATTTAGCCAATGAGCCAGCACTGTTGGGCCCCTCAAGTTAAATTGCGACCCAACTATAATTTCATAAATAAATCCTCGGTAAATTGTTACCTGTTGAAATGGTCCACCACACTCAGCAAAACGAGGGGATGTACAACAACCCTTTCAACCGCTAGCTCCGGCATTTTGGTCAATGAAATTTGTCAGCAACCTAGCTAGCTAACGTTCAATCGAAAATTCACTTGACGTGCTCTCCGGCTTGTTGCTTGTTGGTTGCTAAACAGTTCCTGTCAGTTGTTCTAGAGGCCTTTCCGCATTCTACTGCCATCCATTGGACTGGAGGGTAAAATTGACTCTTGGGCTTGGGCTGAGGAGCAGGCCTATGGATAGGACGAAGAAAGAAACAGAGGCAGAGTTTAATTTAATTTATTTTATTTCAGTGTTTCTTATTTCCATAGCCCACAATAGACTATGTCAAGTGACTGAGTGGGTGTTGTTGTAGTAGGCTACAATTGTGGTGCCAAACCTGCAGACCCTAAATATAATTGAATACAAATGTCATAGAAACAAAAGCCTAATTCAATACAGTAGCTTGTAGTTTAGGCCTACTTTGAAAGGTGATAGGCAGTTAGTGTGTCATATCAGAAATTACCACTAGGGGACATGCAAATGTTTAACAGGGATTTTATGGGGATCACAGAACCCAGAGTCAGACTCTGCATCTCGGTTGATACTACTACAACATTTTCAAAGTTAGAGTCTGTATGTCTGTTCAATGTCTGTAATAAGAGTTCAACCATTTGAGTTCACTCATCTCCATGCGGAGTACTGAGCTGTATTTCTTATCTATACTTGATATGATTAAACAAGAATAGAGCTTTTATGGTGAAGGGGATCAGAGAGGTACTTATCAGTTGAATCACTGTTACCAATAAAGGCAGTCAATGTCAAGGGTACAACTATAAACAGCAACAATCTGAGCCCTTTGAAGATTCACCTTTCAATTTTCTTTCTTTTTATAGGTGGACCAATGGGCTGCTTCATGATGTGTAACAGCTGACAAAACAGCTAGCAGTTTACTGACTCTTAATTGTGAAAGTGAGTGAATTCAGAAGAGTGACGTACAGTTCTATTTTTGGAAACTCGTGATGCAGCAATAAGTGCTCTTGTCCCAGGTTTGAGACTGCTGACCTCTTGAGAGGCTGCGCAAATTATAACCCCATTCAGTGTGTCAGATAATGTCTAGGAGATGGGCTCTAGTGCAGACTCAAGGAACAGCTAGAGCAGTATGAATACCCTTTTGTAAATGTTACATAATCTTGCAGAAAAAAGTGGTTTGTAAACATAAACTCCATGACTAAGCCTATTGCTTCTGAAGAGGCTGAAGTATCCCGTATTTACAGTATAGCACAAAAATCACTTTTGCTGTTGGCTTTTGTGTTCCAGAACATTAAGCTCATGGCAACTCTGATCAGATGCCCTTGAAAACTACAGGGGGGAAATGTCTGTGTGAAGAATATTCACACTGTGCAAATGTTGCCAAAACAAGCATTTACGTCAAAAGAGTAGAGTATAAAGTTGGGATGTCCACACATCATGGGAATTCATGTAATGCAGCTAATATAGGAACTGGTCATTTTGTCAAAGAAAAGAGGAAGACTACTATAGCCTGCAGTGGGTCATGGGCAGTCTTATAATTCTCCTTACTACTGTAGGTGTGATTAATAATTTTTGTCCATATATCAAATATGCAAACAAGACTTTTCTGGACAGGTCCCCAGGATTCCATCAACATCGACTCACAGAGTGTGGAGTGATGATGACAGCTTTGGGACTAATTGAAAGTACTTGGTGCATGGTCTATATTCCATTAATGGAAATCAGTGTTCATTAAGCCAGTGTGCATACAGGTAATTAGTGAAGGAGCATAGCTGTTGCAAATCTGTGTGTCATCTGTATAGAAATGAAAACATGGCAGTGAAATGTGTATCCTTGCAGGAACAGACATGTATAATGAGGTGGAATGGACCAGCAGAGCCCTAAGGGGCACAGTACATGAGTGAGGATATGATAAGACATACCAGTAACTGGAAGGAAATATTTCTTACGTTTATTTTACAGTAATTTCCTGTGTATTAGTCACGTTGTGTGAACTGCAGGACAGTGGTTTATGCAAGTTAACAAAACACACACACACACACACACACACACACACACACACACACACACACACACACACACACACATTGATACCATTTAACTGACCCCATACATTAACCTCATAGCTGAAGACATTTTGCAAAATCAATGGATAAACCTTGGCTAATAGTTGGGAAGTAAAGTCAAAAGCATCCACAATTCAAAAATAATCTTTTTGTAAAGACAATTAGCTTGTTCACACAATTCAAATAGTGTAACTGGGGCCTATGGACAGTAGGCTAATGGACATGTTTACTGCCAGCCAGGTATATTTCAGATGTACAGTATGGTTAAGGAGCTGGTCTAGTGTGCAGAAGCCTGAAAGTTGTGGGTTCATTAGCTTCCATCTTTGTGCCCTTATGGCACTTAAATCAGGAGAGGTGTTAATTCCTAGTGATATAGGGAACAGTGGCCAATCAACAACCAAGCCTATTTACCATTAAAAACAAAATCACCAACAAAACAACCTTTGTGAACATCACCAGCAGAGCAGTTTTCGAGAACATTCCACTGAGGTTATCAAGCAGGCACCCCTTCATTGGTGTTTTGTTTAATTAGGCCCACAACACCTCCAGCACGCTCAACAGTGGTGTTTGGTGTGCCAGACCCACCCCTCCACACTCATGATGAGTTCTCTACCAAATAGCAACAAGTTCTGCGCTCAAGTATACACTTGCATGTATACTGTGCGACAGTATTAGGCTACTTATTTAATCACACTGTTTGTGAATGAGAGTATAGTGGGTTTTTTTATTTTTTTTATTAGGCCTATGCATAGGTAGGCTGTGAGTTTGAATGGCAGACTTTGGTCCAGAACTGTCCCATATAGGCCTAAAGTTAAAATAAAACCGGAAATCACCTTGCTAAAAAAATAACTTATGAAGTTTTAACGATTAAAAAAAATAATTCTTCAAGATTTATCGTTTGACAGCACAAAGAATGAAACATGCTTGACATATCTGTCCAGCCTGTCCTGGCTGACGCGCCTGCGTTGGGTGGGAGGGGCAGCACAGGAAACCGAGCACATTGGAAGCTCGTAGTCATTTTACGGAGACCCGTACCGTATAGCGAGGCAGTATATGTAAACGGATGTATAAGAATCTGTCACTCTCACTCCTCCAGCAAATACTTTGAATTCTTATTTTGACGTGTTCTCCCAGATGATATCATAGCACTGGCACATATCAAGAGCTGTTGACCAGTTTCCCACCTCTTCAGAGAGGGGTTGCGATGCCCTCTGATTTCGTATCTCTTCTGAGCGCGGACCTCGACCTTAATTCGCCCAAGTCCCTCTACTCTAAAGGTAAAGTTAGCTTTACACCATTTTTCTGGTTTCTGTTTTTTATTACGAACTAAGTGAAGGTATGCTTGCTAAGTTTAGTAAATAGCTTACTGTGTGCGCTCACGCATGTGTGCGTGCGTTGTTTGTTTTCTTTTCCTACCACACGTAGACTTGACTAAACGTTAGCTAGCTTGTCAAGATAATTAGCAAGCCTCACTATGTCACGCAGTTACTGCCTGACTTCTCTTTTCTTCGGCAGGCTTCTCTTAACGTGATATGACTATGTTCTGTGAGTATATTGTCATTTCCCATATGTGAGTGATGTTTGCATACAGTCTCAGGTGACTTAACGTTAGCTGTTAAGTTGGCTAGCTAGCGTCTCAGTAAACTTAATACGGCTTGAGGGGGCGGGTCAATCCTCCCTGTTAATATAGTTAAACGTTAGGCTAAACTGACTTGGATAAACTCTTTCTAAGAAACTGACAAAGACACAGATTATGTTGAACACATACATAAAACACACAGGTGATATTTGGTCCACTCCTCTGATATGACCTCTCTCGGGATTTTCAGCATCTGCTGTGTTTCTTCCTCACATAATCTGAAGATATCAGTAGTAGTAGCCTCCCGTGTTCGTCAGAGGTATCTGGCTAGCGTAATGGCTAATTTAGAGTTTCAGAGTTTAGAGTTTCAAAGTTTCACATTACATTTTCAGCACGCCTGTGTGGATACTTTAGATCTGCTTAAGATTTATTGTGCGTTACCGAAGGCATTTTGGCTTCTTCGTTGACGAGTCTCAATCTCCTCAAAGTAGAATGTTCGCAGTATGCTTGATCAATTTTAGTTAGAATGTTGCCATTTGGCTGTGGGTCGCTAGTTGCCACGTTGAGTTTTTTAAACGATTTGCCGCCGCTTATAGTAAGATGGCCACTTTTGGGACATGTTTACATAGTGGTCTAATAACTGATGGCTGTCTGGCACGAGACTTTTCGGAAGATAGTTTTGAAAACGTTTCTCAGGATAACATTCTTAGAAAATAAGTCTAGAAAACCTTATGTCTGACTGAACAGTGTCTTATTAGCTAACTGCTTTAAATGCCTAAAATAGCTGTCAAGTGCATGATCACATCAGGGAATTGTATTCACTATTGAGTGTTGTCTTTAAAGTAGGCTAGTTCTTCACAATCTCTTTTGTTGGCATACAACCTTTTGTTTCATTGATTGTGCAATCTTCTCCCTAAGTGGTTGCCCATTATAAAGGTTTAATAGGCCTATTGTGCAAAACTAAAAACTAAAACGTTGGCAAGAATACCAACTCTGCATTCACTTTGATGCATTTCACTGTCATGATGTAGCCATATCCTTGAAGTCAAGTTGACATTGATCCCCCAAAGCACATTTTTGCTCTAGAGGACATTGCCAATAAAAACATGTGGCTTACATTTCAACTGGGATATACTACATCTTATTGCCCTCACCTTTGTAATGACCGGGGGGTAATTTTTTTGTGTGTGGGTGTCGCCTCTCTTCCAAACCAGTGTCACCTGTTGAAATTGGGTTTGAGGAAAGCCCAAGAAGCCATTAAAGAAATGTATTCCATAAACCATTGAATGCTGAATAGCAAATAATCCCCAATCTGGTGATTAAAACAAATGAATGCAAGTAAAAGTTTTTGATTACATAGAATTTACACTGAAGTGATTGGACAAGACTGACCACATTTAGATAATCACAAAGTGACCTTGTGGCGGAATGGCATCCTTTCAGACATTCTTTATGATTGTTTACCTAAGCCCTTAGGATAGTGTTTTGGTGTCAGTGGTTCAAACCGACCTGTTTAGCTAACTGAAATGTAGGCTACATTAACTATTGGGTGCACCTCAACAATGACAGAATGAAGTTTGATGTGGTTTTCTTTATGGAACATAAGGTATTGTCAACATAGGTTTTAGTTTAGTGAGTGGAGGACATCTATTGCCTAAAACATTCACTCTTGACTGTTTGGTTATGACTCATGTTCAATATTTAGGCCTTCTTATAGCAAGGAATTATTCTCTTGGAACAGTTATCTTTATTAAAGCATGGCTGTTTGAAGATGGATAGGCTAGATAGACAGATAGATAGATAGATTTTCCTGGAGGGAATTGAGGCATCCACCTTATGACAACCATACACATAATATACAGGACAAGAGAAACACTCACAACAACTGTAAGTATTGAAATACAATGGTCTATCCACCAAACTTCAGATTCCAGGCAAGCACTCTCCCTTGGTGTATTTTCAATTTCCTGTGTGCTCCCATCTCCTTCGCTCAGCTTGTGAAAAAATCTCTGCTGATTTGCTTGGGTCGTTCCTCTGGCATAGTTCTAAGCTCATAATGACATGACAGACAAAAAAAGAGAGGAAACTGTCCTCAGATTTGGTTTCTCTAATTTCTCTACCTTCGATTTCATCATTACTGTCTTGTGTCAACATTAATTGACAATGGTAACACCTCTCATGGCATAGTTGATTGGATTATGACTCCTCCAGCTACAGCAATTTGGCACTTTTGATGTAGGTTTTTACTTTTTTTTTTGTCAAAAAGTAATCCTGTTTTGGGGCAGTATAAAAGAAGTATCCAGGCTAAATACCTGCCATTACATAAGGTCTAAGCCTGTAGGTAATCCTGGGTAAAGGTTCACTGATGGCTGCAGTTGTTGTTATTGAAGTATTTTGAGCATGACTGAGGTGCAGACAGCAAACCTTGCCTTGGGTGGCTTTCAATGTTTTCTTGCACAGGCCTCTGTCTCTCATTGGCCCAATGACATGCTATTAACTGATGGTCTGGCACTGCATAGTGTTTTGATGTTTTTCTAGCGCCATTTTAGATTTTCAGTAATTTGTTGTAAATGTGTTGATAAGAAAAACATTTCTCACGAGTCCCTGTTGGGGACCGTCTGCCAACTGAAAACCACTTGTGGAAAGCTTATTCAGTTCCCTTACTCATGTACGCTACCTCTACTCCACTCCACTCTTTTCGAAGGAGATATTAAGCTCCTTGTTGCAAATCCAGCAGTTGTCCTAGATCAGTGAAAGTGTTTCCTTGGACACTGTGTTTGATATTTTTTTTATTTTTTTTGTGTCAGTTTCAAGTGTCTTTGTTCATCTTTTCACCTGCATTTCTGTTAAGATCTGCCCATGAGAAAAAGCATATGGATGGCCAGATGTTGTCCACCTTGCACAGTTAAGTTAGTTCCCTAAATGCGTCTGTTTTCCTCCTGTTCGTGGTTGACGCAGAGGGGGGGGACAGTGAGAGGGAATGCTGAAAAGCTGCCCAGGTCTACGGGCACACAAATGTGCTCTCTGTTCCCCAGTCTGGAGGTGCCCTGAGCAAATGCCACGGGCACAGCGGTTTTGCCACGATGGCAGAATGGCACAGAGGTGTGTGTGTTTGCCTGTGTGAAGTGCATGCCTGCATTTGGATAGGGTTGAAGAAGGTTCTCACTGGTATTGTGCGACTGATAGCAAAAGTGTAAAGAAATATGGTTTCACATAAGATTTTATTAATGTGCACAGAGAAGAAAGGCCTGGAAATGTTGTTGGTCTTTTTTTCCATGTGGTGTTCATTGAAGTGTTCATTGAAATGAAGGGTGCTGGATTGTTTGGTTGCCAACTACAAGATAATAGTTTAGCTTGACACATTGAACCCAAAGGAATGTTCAGGCTATTGTGAATGGGAATGAATGATCCACATCCATTCTGGGTTTGAAGCTCCAGTTTGTTGGCTTAATGTTTTTACAGGCTAAAGCATGGGAAATCCAGTGTTGGGAAGTGGTTGAGGCAAGTTTGTGAGGCAGCGAGGGATTTATTTGTTTTCATCTTTTTTTATTTTCCACCATGCAATTTTGCCCCAGGAAAAAGCCTTGCTTGAGTGGCTAACTGTTTTACATAATCATAATCCAAGGGAGTTTTGCAAAGGCTCAGGAAATCTTTATCCAACTTTTGTAATGAGGACAGAGTGAGAGGTTGAGAGAAGGCTTGAGGATAGGCTTTTCATGTGTGCCAAACTTCTCCACCAGTTGGGGTTTGCCTCATTGCAGAGTGTTCGTCATGCCATGTGCCTGTCTGTGTGTTACTCACGTCCTCTGTCATGTATTTTGTCACTTAGACCTTCTCTTTGCACACTTTGGAGACCCAGTCTGTGCCTCACACACACACACACACACCACACACACACACACACACACACACACACACACACACACACACACACACACACACACACACACACACACACACACACACACACACACACACACACACACACACAGTTAGAGAGAAGCTTGTTCATTCTCCTGTCCGCTTAGGTGTTGGGTGCCCCTGGCCACAGGCAGCATGCTTGCTAATGAGAGACCTGGCTCACGTGACCGCTGCATGGAAGCAGAGCTGTGTGGAGACTTAGATGAACATACGGTGGAGCATTCCCCAAGGATGGCAAGACGCCCTGGAGATGAGACTCATGAGTGTATTTTTAGCTGTAATTCACATGGTGGGTTTTGTGTGTGTGTATATATATATATTTGAGAGGCGTGCGTGTGTGTGTGAGGGAGTGAGTGAGTGTGTGAGTGAGCGACTGTGTGTGTGTGAGAGTTACTACATACGACATCCTTAGGAAAGGATACTTAGCAGTGTGGAGGTTGTAGGCTGATGTATTCCTCTACCTAAACTCGGGCAAGACCATGTTTATTTATACACATGATAATAATAGTGGCACATATTCAGGGAGTAAAATGGGAAAAGGTTGGTTATTTTAACCCACTACTCAACCTGATGTCCACCCTCTTAACATCAGTGCCAGCTGTAATTCAACCCAGTTTCTTGTATTTTTACTGTTCATCGCTCATGTGTAACTGGTTCTCCCTCTTAGCAAAGCACCTGTCCTCCTCCCTGCCATCTCTCCTTGCAGAGGCCTCCGGGGGATTTCATTATCCAGCTGATGCAAACTGATGAGCTCCTCTCCTCTGATATTGAGCTCAGCACAACGTGATGCTTTGAGCCTCCACATCTATCTGAATGATTTTCAGAATAAACATAAAAAAGATGTACTTGTAAAGGAAACGTGTTTTGATCTGTGCACTCATAACATGCAGAGCATAACCTCTCTTACTTACTCACTCACTCACTCAGATGCACACACACACACACACACACACACACACACACACATACACACACACACACACACATGAACACACACACGCACATGCACACTTCCAATCTAAGTTCTTGCATGAAGAGAAGGATTAGCAGTACACTTATTATGACCTTTTGGATTAGCTATGGTTTAGAAAGAGGCTGTTATTGAAAAGAAATTAGCCTCTCCAATTGACTCTTTCGATGCCACACGAAAACCCTTTTTTACCCACGAAAATACATTTTTAATTTAGCAAAATGGACAGTAGCCTGGACTGTGCTAGTAGAGGCCTATCTAATTGTGGGATATACTGTTCATTCCCAATGCCTGGGAGATTATCCATACTGAGGTTTGCAAGACTTGATTCAGAAGCTCAAAGGCGGGATTTGGGACACTAGCACGTCAGTCAAATTTGAGAATGGCAACAGTGATCTGTCTAGAGCAAGTGGAGGCAGGGGCAGGGGCAGAACTATTATCAGGTGTTGCTTACAATGGTTTTAAATGTGGCATTATGAGAAAAGAACAATGAGTTAAAATGAGTGGAAAATTGCATGGCCTGAAAATCATAAAACAAGCTTTTCTGGACATCGTCTATTACTCATTCACAACCTGTTAATTGATTAGATGAAGTAAAGTTTGATAGTTATCATCTGTGTCTTTTAACTTCACTCGTAGTAATATATACAAAGGTCCCTCTCAGTTGTCAGTTGCCAAAATGATAAGCTATCTCATAATGTGGCTGAATTATCTAATTACCACATGCATTAATCTTAAAGGGTGGTGATGTCTCAATAACTAACTCCTTATCAGTTTGTTAAAGTTTGTTAAAAATGTTTTAACATTTGGTCTGTAAAGACTCAGCCTTTGATGCAAACTTGTCTATGTCAGAAATATTTAGCTGTTGCTGTGACAAGAGCTGCTAGTCTTCAATATTGTATCTGGCTCATTGCATCCCCGTAACATCATCAGCACATAAACACTACTAGAAGATGACGGTTAGTTGATAATTAGTGGATTGTTTTCAAAAACGTCTTGCATTCCTCAGGAGATCTAGAGTTTATGATTTTTTACTGCAGAAATATTTTGAACATTTATGCATACTGAATATATTACAGAGTTCTGTTTTGCTGTGTCATATTATCCACTTGCTATTCAGAGTTCCTCTGGCAGGAAAAAATAATAGATGACTATTTGCTCAAGCAATGTGATGAGAGGTATGGTCCACATGGAACAACGTAGATCTATCCTCTTCAAGATGCCTTGAAAATCAAATATCCTTTTGAATGACCAAACTTGCAAGCAGTATAATTCATGCAAAATATTATTGTGAAGTTACATTTCCTCTCCCTGAGTAAATTTCAATCAGAATTTCAAACAGAAAGTGCATTCTTTCAGCCTTGTGTTGTATCTTTCAATACCTATGTTTGAGATCTAAGTAGGGTTATTGTTGGTGTACTTAAGACTTAAGTATGCTGCTTGTTCCCCCTTCACTTGTCTTAAGCTTTTCACTGTTTAAACACCTTTGTACTGTGGCATTCCCATCAAACGCCAGTCTTGACTCCAGCGGTCTGTTCAAGCTGTGTATAGTTATGAATAGGCCTAGCTGTTTTTGCTATTAAGTCCATGCACCAGCTTTTTCAGTGACCTACAGACTCCCGCCTCCTATTGCTGGGCCCTGGAGGGGGGTTAAGTTTACTGATCCCTGATCCAGTGAAGGTGAATGGTCCTAGGAATGCCCAGATGGACCTTTTGAAGTGTGACGGTGATCTTTGTTATCTCAGCAGCCTGGTCATGGGATTGTCCTCTTTACTGGATTCAACCAGCCAGTGAGTGCTTTATCTCTGCCTGTGGAGGACTCTTGTACCTGAAAACGGGAGTTCTTTTTTTTTGAATGGTTGAGATGAATGGTTGACCATGGCTCTACCAGCAAACCAAGCTGTCGTTTTAAATGGTGAGCAATTCCGGTTTCAATCATGAATTCACTCTTTGGGGGGAATCATAGTCCATTAGAGCCCTTTCAGGTAATCTTTTGTGTCCTCCTAATACATTATGATGACTACGCTGTTACTGTTAGGCTGAATGCTGAGCAGGAGAGATGCAGACATGAGTTTAATGTCTGCCTTGTTATCGGCCTTTTTGTCTTACACTGCTGCAGTCTCTGTCTGTGCAAGCAGTTATGAGTGGAATATATAGAATGTACACCGACTTGCTTTAAGTGATGAAACATGATCTATGCATCTTAGAGCAGCCCTTCGCCTCAGATGCCACCATTTCACAATCGGTTGCGTGTTGGAGCTTTGCTGCTGATGGGCCTCATGTTCATTCTGGTGCCCGACTGAGAGAAAGGCCCAGGGCTGACCACAGGATTAAGCCCTCTCCACCTGTGTCTTATACCGCAGGATTAAGCCCCCTCCACCTGTGTCTTAAACCGCAGAAAGTCATAAGTGGTTAATGGTTAACGGTAATTAAACCACAGTTAAAAAAAAAGTCATCAGCCTTGAAAATATTACCCCCTCCAATGTTTGCTGTGCACACCCCCGAGTCTGTTCAACCACCAGCAACACAATGCATGAGTGGTTTCCCACCAGTGCCACCAGCAACAGTCTCAAGGTAACATCAACACACACATCTCACCTTGAAAAGGGGTGTGTGTGTGTGTGTGTGTGGGGGGGGGGGGTCCTGTTGAAAGTTTTACCTGTACATTACATTTGTATGCATATATTTTTATTCCCAGTTTGATAGTTTCCTAGTTGTGCCTTATTTGACTGATCAAGAAAGTTAGCCATCTTATCAGACCAGCTACTGTATGTCTTCATACTGTAGTCTTGCATTGTATGGTGGTGCATTGCCCCCATTCCAAAGGAGTTATTTGCATTTTTACAGTATGAGAAATTGTCATGGAACTCATTTTGGTAAATATATTTGTCATCGCTCGCTGACAAGTTTAAAAATAACTGTGATCCCTCTTGTCTTGAACAGCTGTTTTCTCAACATGCTCCCATTGATCACAGGAGAGTTGCCTCCTGTCAGGGGAAAATTGTCAGTGTCTCTCACTTAAATTGCAGAGTGTAGTCACAGTGCCAGTCCATTTTCTTTGCCTTTATCTGCTGACACGGTGTATAATAGGAAGTGCCAAGAGTATTTTCCGATCATATGGAATCTGATACTAAGCTACAGGTATCTCAGTCCATTATCATAATCGATATAAAGCTAACATGTAATGCATGTCCAGTAGTTGATACATTAAAGAAGCTTTTGACTGTACTGTAGCCTTGGCTGGAGATAAGACTTATAGGTTAGTCGATTAATCGATTACCAATTACACAGCCCTAATACATGCAAGTGACTCCTAACTTAATTTGAAACAGCATTTTTCCCCTCAGTGGTAGACCTGAAGATTTGTGTTATCATACGGTCATTAGGAATGTGACGACGTAAGCCTAGCTTTACTGGAATATTTAATCCCCAAGTCAACACTAACATTTCATGGTGTTGCGAAACAAACTCTTCATCCAGTCTGAGGTCACGGTTTGCATATGACACAGTAAATATTTAATGAATCATATCAGAGAGCATGGATTCAAAAAAGGTATCATTCTTGTCACGTGGCTATACTGAATCGTCCATGGTCAAGACTAGTAGGTCTACTCTGTATCTGAGCCGGAGTTACCTTACTCTCTGGGGTCTGTTAGCGTAATGTAAACAATGTCTTGTAATGTAAATGTCTTTTTGTCTAATTCACTGCCACTAACAGTGAGGCACTAATTGTCATGTTGCTCTCACTCTTTTAGGTCACTGATTGGTAACACACTCATGATAAAAATAAAGATGACTTGTGAACTCCTATCCCAGACTTCCATTTTGGCCCTGAGTGAAGCATGGGTTTTAAGGTTACCAAAGACGTTAAATATTAAGGTGCTAAATCAAAGTGGTATGGGTTTTTTTCCCCTCTAGGCTAAATGGAGAGTGGATAGGATGTCTAGATCATCTTACAGACATCAACAGTCCTATCTCAGGGAACGGTTATGTTTGGCCCACCTATTGTTCTCCCTACGGGTCTGCCATCTGCAGTGTCACTGCGCTGGAGCCTTTTAATTCAAACCTCTGATGGGTTTGTGAATGGCAACACTTTGAAAGGATAGTGGCCTATGTCTTCTCCCAGGGAAAGAGAGAGAAATATATACAGGGACTGAGAGTGAAATGGAGGGGAAAAAAGAGATGGGGGAGGGAGGGAGACATTTTGCAACACCTCAGAGCAGTTGTGCAACCTCTGTTAAGTATGTTTTATATTCTTTTGTCCTGACTCACCTGTGACTTGGCTGTGGGGGCGGACAGAGATGGCGTTATTGTGGTCGTGGCGCCTCATCCAGATTCCCCGTGGAGACATAATGCCCCAGATTCCCCTCTTTAGAATTTACGTGGAAGTCTTTTTTATACGCCGCTGCTCTGAGCCTGGGATTTTTTTTCTTTTTTTTAAAGTTTCATAGTGGCTGCTTGCGACCCATTTCAAAAATGGACACAGGCTGTATAGTAGGTTTACGAGTGGAAAATGTGCCAAGCGGCTTGATGTAGAGAAGTCTTTCATCTCTGTAGTGTACCTAAACAGTTTTGTAGAATGCCCATTGCCAGTTATAAAGATGAGCCACACCTTAGGTCACCAGAGTTTACCTGAAGTGGGCCTGGCTGAAGTGTAATTAGTCAGTGTGCTGGGAGGTAAGGCATATGAATGAGCACGATGAAACCTGTTTGCTGCCGGAGGAGATAAAGATTTAAGATAGATATCTTCATGAAGAGGAACCAGTGTGCAGAGCTCCTTATTTTCAGTTTATAAATCCCTCTTGATAACGACAGTTATGCGAGTGAGAGGAAACGGACAGTCTCGCTCTGATTGGCTCTACTCTCATCATGCCAACATTGGCCAGCCTCTGCTGTGACATGACCCATGTAAATTGACATACACTTCACATGCGGGAGACACGCTGTTGTTTTTCTGTCCTGGTATGCGGCATGTGTGAGTGTAGTAGGGGACAGAGGGCACTGGTAGTTGGTGGGTGGGGATTGGAAGGTCACTGGTGGTCACTCTGAGGGGCTGACCACAAACCAGGCATCACAGGCAGGCCTTCTTATGAGTGCGCTCTCTCCCTCTCTGGTCGTTTCTAATTAATCAGCAGACACTCTAAAGCCTTAATTAGATTGCGTGCCAAATCCTCTTACATGATTACTATGCTGAAGGTGCGGTCTTAGTCTGGCTGAGTATGGAGGCTGAAGGGCAAATCAAGTGCTGCTGCTGCTGCCCCTGGTGAGATGGCTCTTAAACCTGTGGTGGCCATTTTTAAATGTCTTTGGTCACAGGGACCCCTGATTGCTCTGCTGTTCACTCATTTGCTGTTCCTGTTTTCTAACATGTGATTGTGTAACCAGCAGTATGTCTACACAATTGACATCAGTGGAGAAATGTCAAACATGGGCGCAATACAGTCTTGTTTTGTTTTGTTCCCCCCAATTGTCTTATCAATCAACAAACACACTCATCAATCAACTCAAAAACAATCAAACCTCAAGACCTATAGCCTAAATGTGTTCTTTTCTGATACTAGATTATTTTAAATAGTCATTGGAGATCTGTGGATAGCTTTTAGAAAGTATCCCCTGCTGGCTAAAGGTGATGTTTGATCGTCTATTTCATGGGCTGATGAGTAAATGGTTTGGAGTCTTTAATAGTTGCCCTCTGCAAACAAAGCAGTTACTGATACAGCGACCACCTCAAACGAGTGGCCATCAATCATTCACCCAGAAAAAGGGTCCATTAGCTCTCTCCCTTCCATTTTGTCAGACCAAATAAAGTCTCTTTTATGCTGTTTTTATGTAAAAATTGGCTTGTTTTCGTTAGTATTTCTCTCTGGGCACATGATGGCTGTATAAGAGCAGTAAAAAGCGTGTGTATTTGTTGAGTGACTCTCAGTGATGTCATGCGGCCGGTCTGTTTTAGACTGGCTGTTATGAAAGCAACCCCTCTTTTGCCACCGCATGGTTTTGCTGCCAGCAGAAGAGGTCCTTGTGAGGGTCCGTACACGAGCTCCTTGTGGAAGGCAACTTGTCCGCCTACCAGCAAAGCTTAGGAACTGAGACTCACAGTCACATGCGCATCCTTCCCAAAGGGGATGGGGATGTGGCATCTCCCCATAGCCTCTGTGTGTGTGTGTGTGTGTGTGTGTGTGTGTGTGTCTGTCGCTGCGTGGGTGTGTGTATGCTCAGAGGTTTGGCTTGTGTAAATAGCTGGAATTCCACAGCGCTCTGAGGTCTTGCTTTCATCTGAGCCTAGTGTCTGTTCCTCCTCCTGCTGGTGGAAGCCCTGGTAAACAGAGCGCAGACAAGCGCTTCCCTGTGCAGACAGACATTGTTGATCTTCTCCATCCCACAGCCTCCAGCAAGTCCCCTCGCTTAGTGCACGCACCGTCATGTGATCTAAAAGCAGAGGCAGATTAAAGGTTCACTGCTGCTTCGACGTTCACAACAACCCTCGCATCCCATCCTGTCAGGATCACATTCCAAGTTTAGGTGTTGTGTGACAGCCATGCGGCCGGGGCCAGCATGGGCTCAGTAGTAAACTTAGCGTATTGACTGACGTGAATGTTTTCACTAGTCAAGGCAGTGGTAATCTAATTACAAGGGTGCTTTTAGGTCACGGCATTATTAGGTGACGTGGAGGGAGGTGATTGGCATGATGACTGAACTCCGTGACATGTAATGCAGGTTACCTGCACCACGTTTCCACTAGGCTTAATGGTGCTGTGCAGAACCACACGCCATCAGAGAGCAACTGGTGTCCACATCGCTACAGCCAGGCAGCAGGAGGATATATATAGTGTACCGTATCTTTAGGGGAATCCACTTGATTGCGCTAAGATCACACAAAGTATGACTAAAGCTTATACTCCCAGAAAAGTGGAATTGCTAGGAACGCTGGCTATACTGTTATTGGTTCTTTGTTTCATATGTATTACCTAACTTCCAAAACTTTTGCATCACTTCGAAAGAAAATGGGTTGTGCAATCCAATCTCTGAGAGCCTGACGGCCGACTAGCATAGCATCAGAATGAAGAAAGTCGCTAATGTGTCTCAACATGAGTGGTAATGATCATCAACATAAAAGCCGAAGTCACACTACAGCATTTATGAAGACCCACCACAGGATTGGATTCTTGTCCTACATCCTAAATCGTCCCGTGGCTACCATAATCACTCTATGCTTCCTAGCCTGGTCCCCACTGCATGGAATAGATTACTCATAATAGGAAGCACATGGTGGCGCCCAGAATGGAGTAAACATCCGCCCTGTTGCCCACTGGTCTTGTACTGGTATCTCTCTCTCTCTCTCTGTTTCCTTCTTCTTCTTCTTCTTCTTCTCCTCCTCTCTCTTTTTCTCTATCTCTCTCTCTCTCTCTCTCTCTCTCTCTCCCTTTGTCTTTCAAACCTAGTCTTACATTTTTGCGTGTTCAGTCACAGATTCATTTCAAGGTTGTTCTATTGTTTGCCCAAGACTGAGCGACGCTAGCCTAATAATAACATATGGCACGGCCATGCCAACTGGCCCCCGTGAGACCACGTTACGATGCGAGATGTTCATAAAGGATGGCTCCTGGGCCCAGCGCGCCGCTGGATATTTCTTTCAAAAAGATGTCATGACTAATTTGTCATCACCAGGAAAGCTGTTTTAGTACATTATTTCAACAGTCCTGATTACAATAGCTGAACCGCCACATTTCTTCAGAACGCAAGACAGACTTGCCATGCTAGAGCAACCGAAATACTTCCTGTTTGAAAGGCTGATGCATTTGTGCATGCAATTGTGGCATGTAAATCCCTTCCAAGTTCCAATGAAGTAGACATTGGATTTTGGACACTTTTTTTCCCCTGAATATGCAACATTGTCCTCAGAGTATGACTCATTCAGTTAAAGCAAAGTTTGGAATTTGGGTCTTAAAGTAGAGGGACTACAAGTCAGGCAAAAACCTTGAGCAAACTGCATTTCCAGCTTGCAGGCTACCAAAACCAGCCAGGCCATGATCGTGAAGTCCAAACATGAACATGAGCCTACGCTGTGCACTGGAGTAGGTGGGCTGTTTATTGTATGTTAATGTGGCCTCTGTGAAGACTGGCCTCTCCAGACAAGCCTCACATTTGCAGTGCTGAAGAGTCCATTATTCTCAGCTGCTGGCAGAGCCCACGGCCTGGCCGTTACATACAACTCTCTGTTTTCTTTTTAGTAATACAGTAATTGCTATGAGCAATGATGACTGAGGCGGAGGAGGGTGCAAAGGGACGCTAGAGTTACGTGTTTGTGTGCTTTTTCTCTCTAGCTTTGTGTTAAATCTTTGCTCCTTGCTGTGTGATGATGACTGACCGGAGAATGGATCTCCGCAGACGATTTAATTCCACGCCCTGTCCTGTCGTTAAATATTTAGCAATGCAAGGATTGGCAGGCTGGCAGAGCTCTCGGGTCACGCAGGGAGATTGTTTTCTCCTCCTCCTCCTCCTCCTCTACCTCTTTGCATCCGAGTCCAGAGCCGGGGTGAATTGTGTCCGATGGAAACGCACACAGCTGTGTTGTGGCAAACCTGAGACACGCACCTAAGCGGGCACTTCACCACTCACTGCCTGACTGAATGGCCTCAAGATTGCCCGGAGCCAGTGAAGTACTCTACAGTGTAGAAAGTAAATGTCCTTCCTTCTGCTGGTGCCCTCTCACAGGGGATGTCACTAAGTAGCCAATCCTCAAGGCTGAAGAATTGTGCTGATTTGGAACAGCTGATTTAAGAGGTTGGAATTTATATGTGGTCTAACTTTTACTCTCTGTGGCTGAGATGTCTCAGCTCTGCCAGCCTCAGTGATGGGAGTCGAAACCTCCAGATCATTAAGCTGTGGCCATGCTGATTGCTGAGACTGTGCCAGTAGTCTTGGGTCTGGGTTAAAGGGGTTGTTGCAGCAATATGTGATGGCATTATCTGAACGCGTTCCACATCACTGATAGGCACGCTGCCTTTCATCGAGTGAACACGGCTCAGTCACCTCACCCCGGCAGCAGCTGCTAGCAGCCGGTAGCGGCGTCACCCATGGCTTGCCCATGATGTCATAGCCCAGTATGGGCCGTGCTCAGGCCTGTATTTGTTCAGCCATGTGACCGGGAGAGCGATGAGGGTAGATGACGAACGTGGCTCAAGTGGAGTGCGTGCACACCCGCGAGCTCACGCAGACGGAGCGAGAGCCGGGTGGCAGGAGGGCACCTGTGTGGCACGACGGCTGAGCCATCTGGACGTCGCTACGTGAATCAGGATGCCAGCGGCGCTAATCCCTCGGTACCACAGCTGGCGTGCCACTGCATAGGCGCCCATGTGCCGCCCACACACCCCAGGGTTTCTGGGAACAGTAGGATTGAGGTGTCTAGGGTTGGGATTTATGAGGACAGAGCCATTAGGCAGTTTACAGAACTGATTGTTTCCTTCAGCTGAGAGAAAAACTACATCCGACACATAGGCTAGCTTATGTCGAAAGAGAAGTTTTGATTTAGGAGGACATATCCATCAGGTAGTTTTATTGATTTATTTTGTGTAGTGGTATAGTTGTTTAGCAAACACCTTCACTGGGCACATAGACTGTTTAAACTAGATTAAATGGCAAAAGAGCAGGCTGAGCAAGGGTAAACTAGCTTATGGGGTTATTGATTTACACTACAGTAGAACGAAAAACTCTCTTTCTGCCTGTGGCCAGTTATTTAGCCTGACTCCTTATGATGAGTGTACTAGTGCAGTGTGTGTGCGAGTTGTCTCCTATTTACCCCTGAGGGACAAACTGCTATCAAACTACTTCATATTTCTAACCTGACCTATATAACCTCCTTTGCCATGTGTGCAGACCATAGTTGAGTAGTAGAGCCTCCTGTCCTGTTGGATAAAAGCAGTGCTGTAGCAGAGCTGCTGTGTGAAATATGTTTGTGCTCTGGGCTATGACGGCTGGCCTTTGTCATTGCCAAGGTAAGTTCATTGGTGTGAAAACACAAAAGCCCTGTGTGTAACTGAAGTCCTCATAAATCTACTCCACGTCCATGGTCAGTGCGGGACGGGTGGCTCACGATGCCTATTATGACGTGAAATAAAGTTATCGGCCTGCATAAGCGCAGCTGTTAGGCCCGAGGCTGTGACAGTGAGTGATGGATCTTTTATTCGCCCTCCTTTCACACCTATCTGGCCTCTGCCGGGCAGTTCTTGTTACTCTGCAAGAACTTTCCACCGAGGTGTCACCCATTCCTCCGAGCTTTGTTGTGGGCCACGCGAGGCGGCCGCCACTCCGTCCTTCTGGCCTGGAGCCGTGCTCTGCTCTGTGCCTTTGATGGCGAGGGACTGATAAATTCCAATCAGCAGGGGAGGTCAGTGAGCATGCTCATTTTCAAGGGGATCAATTTGTCAGCGCAGGCCACCCTGTGCCAGTGTCTGAGATATTGTGGCCGTTGCTACATGCTACGTGACCGGCGAACAGGACGCAATCAGTTTTTGAGAGTCACTGAGAGTTAACAGGGCACTCTGGGTTGAGTGATGGTGCAGACCTCTGCATTGAGTATCAGATGAAGCCTTGTCTTTTTAATCTCTCTCCCTCTCCCTCTCTCTCTCTATCTCATCTCTCTCTCTCCCTCTCTCTCTCTATCTCATCTCTCTCTCTCTCCCTCTCTCTCTCTATCTCATCTCTCTCTCTCTCCCTCTCTCTCTCGCTCATCTCTCTCTCTCTATCTCATCTCTCTCTCTCTCTCTCTCTCTCTATCTCATCTCTCTCTCTCTCCCTCTCTCTCTCTATCTCATCTCTCTCTCTCTCCCTCTCTCTCTCGCTCATCTCTCTCTCTCTATCTCATCTCTCTCTCTCTCTCTCTCTCTCTATCTCATCTCTCTCTCTCTCCCTCTCTCGCTTTCCTCTCTCTCTCTCTCTGGCTAATTAAAGCTCAGCAAACGCTCTGATGGACAGGGGGGGCCTTTTCTCCCGTGTTGCTATGGTGTTCTCGTCAGCTCCGATGTGGACTGAGTCGTAAACAAATCACAAGAGCTGTAAATGACTGTATGCCTCAGCCGACACTGCTGCCCCTCGATAGCCCTTTTCGCCTGGCCGCACCAAGGGAGACCCTGTCCAAGTCTTTGGTCAGTACTTCTCTACTGTGTCTCTCCTCCTTGCTGTGATGGACAGGGCCCTTCTACTCCCACGTCCAGCTCAATCTGCCTGCAGTATGTGTTTGTCTGTCTGTCTGTCTGTCTCACTCAGACTCGGGACTGTTTATCTTTTACTCTGTGTCTCCGTTTCTGCCTGACAGGCTTCCCCATGACAATGGCACCAACCTGTTTAGCTAGTTAACAAAGGAAAAGGGCTCTGTTAACATAGCAAACAAGGAGCAGAGAGGGAGAGTGAGAGAGATGGGAGGGGTTTGAGGGATGGGGGTGGAGGGAGGGGGGCTCACAGGCCCTCTGCCAAAAAACATTGCCACACCCCAGGTGTCAGGGCCAGTGAGAGCAAGCAGGAGGAATGTGTGTGAATGAATGGGAGAGTAAGTCCTGTCTTTCTCATGGTGAGTGCCTTTCTCTTTTTTTCCTGATTCTCTTGGTTGTTTTCAACCAAGCTACAGACATCCCTTGTTTTTTTGAACGGTACACACACAGGAGACTCTCTTAAGGGGGGGGCAGGGGGGGGGGACCAAAAACAGAGTATATACAATTCACTGCGTGGACATGAGAGACATGTTAGCTCAACACACGTGTTTAGGCTTCAGAGAGGAGAAGATCTTAGTGAAAATTCATTACATTACACAACATTGGTTATGATGTGGTTTATGATGATTTGGGATGGTGAATGTTGTTTCATTCATTTAATATTTGAGGGTAGGTTTCATGGCAAGCCAAAGTGTATTAGAGAGAAAGGAAAACAGAACATTGCAGGAATTCAACGCGAGATGTTTTCCCTGCGTGGCGAATGCGTCTCTATTGAAACTATGAAGAGCTAACCACATGGAAGTCTATGCAGCAACAATGTTAGTGTCAGGGGATCCAGGACCAGGTGAAAGCCAGATTGTGTTTTTGTTGACATAGTAAGGATGGTTGTTTTATCCCTCAAGTTAATTACATTGAATTTTTGTTTTTCTTTTCCCTTGGTGAAAGAGCAACTGTTTTTCGATGTGAAAAGCAAGCACTGTTTTCTGTTTGCGTAGGAGGAAGCTATGCAGCAGAATAGGAATTTTCACTCTTTTAAAAACGAGTGGAAACTCTTTGAACAGGCCAGCCACTGATTCCAGACCGAGGCTCTGAGAGCAGACTACATATTTTCTGTCTGTGTGGTTGGCAATCTGTTTACTGGAAGGGCCCTGCACAACCAAGCATGTGTGTGTGTGTGTGTGTGTGTGTGTGTGTGTGCGTGTGTGTGTGTGTGCGTGTGTGTGTGTGTGCGTGTGTGTGTGTGTGCGTGTGTGTGTGTGTGTTCGCATGGGACGTCCGTGTGCACTCATGTTTGAAGAGTTAGCTTCTAAGCAACAGATCTGTGGTTGTTGATGCAGAAACAAGATGTGGACAATTGCTGGAAAGGCTTAAAACACTTTGTAGGTGACCAAACAAAAATCAAAAGAAAACAATGGCTTCAGGTGCCCTCTATTGCCATGGTGAGGACTGTGTGTTTTTTTTGAGGGTTTTGATTGAACTGAACTGGGAGACTATTCACATCAGTCATGTCATCCAAGTGTCTGACTCAGTAACCTCAGTAAACTAGTCAACAATGAGAGTATTAAGATTCATGGAATCAGATCAACTATGAAGCATTAAACCTCCATGGGCAGTGCTGGAGTGGGGAGGTTAACCCTGTTGGTGGTCATGCAATCTATACCTGTCATCTATACCTCTCAAAATGTCCACATCATGTCGATGGAAACCATGGGGCTACCAGGGCCTCAGAGAGAGCGTCTCAGCACAACCTGTTCTTGCTCATGCAAACAGATTATAAATTCTGTTGAGAGATGTGCCAGAGGCTCTGCCTTAGCCTGCACGGTGTTGATGGTTTGCATAGTTTTTCCTGTTCTTGTCTTCTACGCTCGCAGAGCCTGGACAGGATGGGTGCCTTTTTTTACGATCGCTCTGCAGATTGAGGCCGCGCTCTTGACGCTTCCAAGAGGGCTGCAACATGCCTGCGCATGTGTGGCCACCAGAGTCAGAAACGGGGAGTCAGAGAGGACACAGAGGGATACTGTGCCATCTTGATTTCCCTGTGAACTTGTAGCAGATTTCAGGTTTAGTTCAGCTCAGTGAAATGTATTAACCCAAAGGGAACCTTATATTGCAGACAGGTACAAAAGCCCTGGTTGTAAACTGATGCAGCCACATCATGGATTCAGGCTTTACAATGCTTATACTAATGAGGGTTTTTTTCAGGTCTGTTTTTATTTGGATTACAACTACAAGCTTTAGTCATTTGGCCTAATTAGAATCAGTCATTTTCTGTTCTGAATCTAAACTTTATACCCCCCACCACCACCGAATCCAGTGGACCTCTCCTCCCCCACACTGAAGGTGTTGTTGGCCCCTACCCACTAACCTTGTCTGCAGCCAGAGTGTTTTCAAAGCTGTTCATCAGCATGCTAAACATGCCTCGAGGGCATTGTGCTCTTGTACCCGTAAATAGCCAGCCATTGGTGATCAGAGGGGGCAGTAAACGCTGGCCCTGGGCACTCCACTCGGTGGTTGGTTGGGTGGGTGGGTGATGGCGGCCCACTGGCAGATCATGGAGACGGCCATGCACTCGGAATGCAGCGCGAGGCGGTATTTATCACTTGCGGCCATTTATAAACGGACAGGGCTCTTTCCAAAGCCATGGCCAAGCAGAGGAATGGCCGGGGTCTGGTGGCTGGACACCCTTGGCCTAGACAGTCCCAAGGAGAGTTCTGGTGTGAGCTCATCCATTCATTCATAACTCTGGACAAAAACAGATTATCATAAATCCCTGGTACAACAATGGCCCAAAGGCCTGAGCAGACATAATTAAAACATTGGCTTTCTGGCACATATCACTTGCAACTTGCAAAACGAGATCCATGGGACAGTTCAGAAAGTGGCAGTGAAATAAGCATGTAACAACTGCCTTCATTAAAATAGCAGAACCGGAAAGAGTAGTCATGAACAGTATACTGGCTTAGAATAGTGCTATCATAACAATACATAGGCCTAACAGCTTTAGGCAGGGATAACACTGGAAATAACGATGCGGCAGCGATGCGGTAAGTGTAATAAGTGCAGCGCTCAGACCATAATAAGTTCTATCTCGTTCCTAAGTAACGCTTCGGTTTGCCTAAACTGACGCCCGTTGTTAAACAACAGTTGAACCAAGTGCCATTTTAATTGGGACCGTTTTAGGTTTGATGTACAATTGACTGGCATTAACCGTGTGAATTAAAAAAATCATATCGAAAGACCACAAAATCTAAAGACCTCATAACACTGTGATCTAAACTTGCCAGTCCACAGACAGTCCTCAGTTCACCAGACTCATGTCAGACACAGAAACTGAACTGACAAAACATGTCTGAGGAAGGGCTGTTGGCCCGAAACGTCACAATGTGGTGAATAAAAGAAAGAAAGAAATAATATTGGAGCCTTAGTGTGCGGACTTTTTTGTTCTTTTTACTGTTGCTTTTTTGAGTCCAGCACCTACTTCAAATTACTCAGATGTGCGCACCGCCTCTACACTATTAGACACAGAAACTGACACTGTCACCCTGAATTGTGTAAAATATGCGTAGGAACCGTTTTGATCAGTATTACAAGAGAAATCCTGATGCACTGATTGAGCAGTTTATGTTGAGATCTGTAAGTGTAGTGTAGTAAAAGTTTCAAAATCTCACATGCACTTTCTCTGCTTCTCCTTGTCTCCTCTTCAGAATCAGTGTATGACCTACTCCCCAAAGAGCTACAGCTACCCCCCACCACTGAGCCGAGCGTCGGGGCCATGAGTCAGACAAGCGGCGGAGAGGCCGGCCCTCCTCCCTCGGCGGCGTTTGCTTCAGGTAGGCTGTCTCCTCTGCCTCCGTCTGTCCACCCTGTGTCTCTACAGGGCCTATCGGGGCACCATGGTAACAGTGAGCAGTGCTGCGACTGGTTGTTCCTTCCTGTCAGCCTGATGGCCACGCTTCTTTAGGCTACCTGCAAGACATGGCCTAGGCCGTGCCACACAGGCCTAGGCTGCATGCTATGCATGTGTTGGCACTGAGGAACCTAGACTTACTGTACGAGCAGGCAGGGTCCATCTTGGGTTGATATGGGGAGCTTAATGTGAGAGAAGACATTTAGAATGGTAGCAAACACACACACACACACACACACACACACACAGGCCTGGAGTGCTGAAGACCGGAGTTACGAGGCCTAAGTTCCCTCTCTCCCTCTTGGCCACTCTTGGCAAACAGCAGATGTGCCACATTCATCTTCACATTTGCGTGTTCAATAATAATTGATGTTTTTAGCCTCTCTGTTTTCCCCAGGAGAGACATGTGAAATGTCTGATGTCAAAGCAGCCTTGCTGACGTGACCTCTCTCAGGTCTATCTTTGTTTATATGGGGTGGATAGGACCTAGGAATTACCAAGCTATAGTTAGTGTACTTTGCCAAAGTCAGAGCAAGCAGGCTTAAGAGTGAATGCACTGTCTGGTTATATGTGCATTTAATAAATATAGTTATTTCCATAATTATCTACATGCACAAGTTAATGCAATTCTTTAATATTGTGTCCTCATCAGGAGAGAGACAGTAGTTTACTGTGTAAAAAAGCAAAGCTTTTTTCCAAATTGTTTAGAATTGAGAATGAGGATAAATCATCAAATGTCATTGTAGGAATAAGCGTGAAAGTCCTACTGTCTCGCCCCTGCTGGGAACACTGTGCCTTGCAGTTGGAGTCTAAGGAAACTACATTAGATTTTACATGAAATAATTACTTGAAAGGAGACCTTTCTGCTCCATTTGAAAAAATCAAGTTCATTTATCTTTGCTGCTAAAATACTCCCAAGCACAGTTTGTTTGGAGATAACACAATAAACTTGAATCGTCTTGTATCTTGTTGAAACTTCAAAGCAAGACAAAGCACTGGCTACCCTTTCGATCCAGGAAGGGAAGCTAGAGCAACTTCCTCCACTTTGAAATTTCAATTGGCTATCATATGTTTCCAAATGTCTCACTAAACATGTTTAGGGAAATATTTGTTCCAGACTGAAACCAATACTATCCAGGTACAAAACCATCTCGGTACTGCTCACAATAATCATTGTTTGCCATCAGAAACGGTTAAGTGATGCCAAAAATGAGGAAAGGTGGACATCACTTCTTGTTCATGTGTTTGTGCTTCTTTTCAACCAACTAAGCATTTTGTTTACAGCTTAATCAAACACTTGGTGTTGAATAGCAAACATCCAAGATGGTGGCAGAAAACACCAGTCAGTTAGGTTTCTAAAAATCTTTTCAAACTCTTCTTGATGGGCCAAGGAGGACTTTAAAGGCAAAAGGAAGATTTCTCCAACACCAACCTTTCAGTTCAAAAATTTGTACTTGAACATTCAAAATGCGATTCACTTTAGTGTCTTTTACTCTGCCCCTTTATCATAGTACCCAGGTTTAGGGTGAGTTTGAATAAACCAGGAGTCTGTTGCCTTTGGACATCAGTACCTAACTGCAGCCAATGCATCCCTGTGACGAGGCAGGACTTGCTGGCTGTAGCTGGCGGAAGGTGAAGTATTTTTAAGCTTAAATGAATCTTAATTCGGGACTGTAGGTTTCACTGCAAATTGGCCTTACATCTTCTGGCTGTTTTCTCTTCTTTTTTTAATTCAATATCCTATTTTAATATATATATCATATACATATATTCAAAATGACTCAGATCCTTGAATCAAGGGCTTGTTTTATTCAGTGAGTCATGTGGTGTGACGGCCACTGTATAAAGTGGCTGTAAATGTTCTCTGCTCGCTGAAAAAGGGCAGTTTGTAAAGCAAACTCGCATCAGCACCCAGATCAGGTGTTGGGAAGGGGACTGGAGGCGAGAGTGGGGAAGCGAGGGGGCATCTTCCCCTCCTATCCCCCGTTTATTTTCTTCTCTGTTGTTGTTAGTCTCTCTGGAGTCACACCTATGAAGTTAGCCTGTCGCTCAGGCTATTTACTCACACACTTGTTGTTGTTGTTGTTGTTATTCCAGTCTTATGCTCGCCCACTTCTTTTGTTTCCCTTGGTGCCCCTTCCCATAATGCCCTGCACAGCCTACTGGTGTGTAAGGAGGAGCCCATACATGAAGCTGCTGCCTCAGTCACTGCCCCGGCGCTATGCTATGCTATGCTACCTATGCTAAGCATCAAAAAGACAATAAAAGAAAAAGAGAGTGTGAGAGCAAGACAGTGCACTTGACACGTCGACCACCTCTATTCTTGCCTGCTACTGAAATCTGCTATTCATAGCTTTGCCTGCCATGACACAGTCACTGCTAAAGTCCCTGTGTTGAACTGTAGCTTGACCCGGCTTCCCCCCTTCAAGCTCTCTTGACCTCACCCCCTTGCTACTAACACTCAGCCTTCAGAGCTTGCACTCCCCTCTTCTCTTCCCTGCCTGTCTTTGGGAAATGGCTAAAGTCAATAGTGCTACAGGGAAGGCTTTGGGGGTGACTTCATGTAAAATGTTTTTAAATGGCTCCTAATTTATACCCCAATATGTTTTTTAAAAAATTCAAAATGGCTTTAACTTTCAAAAAAAGCTCCCTTTTTGTTAAACTGTTGTTTTTTATGCCAATGTCTGTTATCTGTTTCCCTTGTCTGAATGTCTGTCTAAATTGAGCATGAATCATTGATGTATGACGTCAACTTCTTCCTTGCCTTTCAGTTCATCCAGAGAGTTTTGAAAAAATAGGGGAGTGGTGGGGGGGTTGGGGGCTGGAAGTAATAAGGGTTATTTAAACGGAGGTGTTCTGTGCGAGCGCATTCTCATTAATGTGTTGCATTTATAATGAAGGATTATGACGCCTCTGTCCAGAAACCTGACCATGTTTTCATTTGGCGACATATCTGCATGCATGGCGCTTATGACCGTCTTCTAAACCAGTGCTTGCAGAGAACGTTATTACACACTAGGCTTCAAATAGCCTTGCATTCAAAGATTGGTGTCAGAGCACTTACCAGAATATGTGCTCGTTTGTATTTGTGACTGCAAGGCTGTGTGAATACACTTAATGTTGTACTTTTTTGTTTGGGATCTGTAGATGTTTTTTTTTCCATTAATAAACCTGACTTGCATTTTAGCTGGGCTCCGCAGGCGTCCGAGTGGGTTTTGTGAGTGTGTCAGTAATGAAGACACTTAGTCCCAGGGGCACTTAACCCATCAAATCTCAACCAGGGTGCCACCTAGGTCGGTCTGTCTTTTAGACTTTTTTCCTATTGTTTTATAATCAGTATTTTTTGTTTGTTTGTTTTTCATGTATTTCAGGTTGTGTCTGAATGCACTTTTAGTGTTTCTTTTATACATATTTTGTAGTGACAAATTCTGTTCGTCTGGAACACAGTATGGTTGTCAAGGGAAAGGATGCAGCATTTTGACTGCTACCATGGTCACATAGGTGGAGGCAAGGGCTTGTTGGTTGTTCGAGTCATGGGGGAATTTTTATTCTGACTCATCTTCCAAAGGAGAATAGTAAATGGCGTGATTCTGATTTTCTGATGTCTGTGTCATTAGAGGCCGATTGATTTGATTTTTCTTTGGTCTTGGATCTGTTTGGTCTTTCTGTCTCCTTGATACAGTGAAAGATCATATGACCAACCATCCCATTGCTTCCATCTGCTGGGACCTACTAAGTACCTCAGACATTTGAATGTCTTCAGTGCCTTGGAGAAACTGAACTCCTCTTTTGCAGCTACTTTCAGTATGATATGATAACGCTTCAGATAATTTTTTGCTAAGCAAAGCCTCAAAAATAGTGTCTCAATTAACTGGACTGAAATACGCTTGATCAAGTATTACAGGTAGTGAGTGTTTACAGGTAGAACATAAATGTAGTTATTTTCCCATAGCAACAGTTCGTTTTTTCCCCATGCCAACAAATGCTGTTGGAACTAGATCGACAAAATAACCACTCTTTTGTTTAACTGCATCTGGTTTGAATATTGAATACCAATGCATTTCATTATTTGCGGTCTTAATACAAAAATATTGCTCATGTTTCTGATTTGAGAAGCTCTCAAATTTCGGCTGTGTAAGTCAACAGTCTCCCTGTTAGAGGCGCCACACCTCCCTGTGCCTAGCTAGTACGGAGGAATCAGTTGACCAAGAGATCGGTCAGCATTAACGACCAGCAATAACGACGATGCCACATTTCTCAGGGTTATCAGATAAACAACACTTCTTTGCTGCAGTAATGTGCAGTCTATTTCAAAATACTATAACTACATCATATTTCTTAACACGTTAGTTGTCACCTACAGTATATGTCAGAGGTAGACCTACTGATGAGTGAGCATGATTGAATTGAGGTTTCAGTTTCTGTTGGGGCAGCCGATTAAAGCTCTGTTATGAAGTGTATGTTCCACTAGGCATAATACTGTTATGATGCATACCTTGCTTTTTTTATATGAGACAACATACCCTGAAGGGGATCCTGTGTTTCGTAGCCTATATGACACAATTGCTTTCTTTTCAGAATGAAAAAAAAAAATGAAGAAGGTTAAATAAAGAATAGGAGAGCAACTCGTGTAGAATGCATGATATTACAGAGGAAGAGGTGTTATGATCATCTTAAAGTAGCTGCAAATCCATCACTGTGGTTCCAATCATTTGGTCTTAATGGTAATTATTTCTGCACTGGTTTTTGCATGGTTTAACATTGTCTGGCATTTTACTCCTTAAAATAAAGAAAATACATACTTATGAAGTACTTTTTGATACATTCATTAATTTAACTAATGCTTGATTTTCCTCAGTCTAGTGTTATACCTGTTGCTTTAAAACATTTTGATTGAATTAATATTGGTTAATGGTCTCTGCAATGTGTGAAAATGGAACTTAGTAGGCATGTTGCAGACTGTGTCGGTTATACTAAGGGTGAAAAGGGAACGAGCTCATTTTGTTCTCCACTTTTGACAACTCCAGTGTCATGGAATTCGATTATTATAAGTCATATAGCCTTGTCTTAAAGAGCAGTGTCCTACATCAGTGGGTATGTGGGTTTGCACAATCCACTTATGGACCGTTTTGCCTATATGCTCTTTTAGAGAGACATTTAGTTGATATTTCACTGCCCTCAATGAATTCACTGTGCCTTTAAGATTTGTGTGCTAGTGTGTGTAGTATCATGTCGCTTGACTCTGGAATTATTGTAATGGGCTAAATTTGGATTGCTTGCTGCCTTTTCCGCTTTCTGATTTGTTTGTGTTAAACGCATCTTAAAGGTACAGGGTCTCTATAGTTGATGGGCTTCCAAATGTCCTCCTAGACGTGAAGAGATGTGGATACCAGCAAAGAGCTGCACTGTTTGAAAGCATTCTTTTGCATCAGACCTTCTGATCTTCGGTGGTCAAATGTGCGTGTGGTGTTGCTTTCTTTTTTTACGTTGCATCTTGTTTTTACCGCTGTCTTGTGTCTGATGTCTGCCGTGTATGTCAAGTTACTGTCGTGACCAAAAATATTGTCACTTGGAAACATTTTTTACTTTTTTACATTTAAAAAAAAAAAAAAAAATATTTGGCACAGTGTTAAGAAGACTATTCAAGCAGGTTCCATAGTGATTCTGGACCTCTGCATAGCTGGCAGGTCATTTGGCAAATGACTTGAATACTGCCCTCACAGATACCGCCCCAAAGATCACGAGGCGTAACCATATTTTCCTACGTCCGAAAGTTTGCTTTTTGAGGGCATTATTTCATCTGAACACGTTTTGTGTGAACTTTGGCATGATCTGTCACACCAGAGAGCGGTCCTTTGGTCTCAGTTCATGTGACATTTTCCTAGAATATTTTTTTACATGTTCTGGTGTGGTTGGGCAATTTAAGACGGGCCTTCTGCTGTCTGCTGGGAGCTCTCTGGCATTTCTAGCCTTATAACCAGTGACTAGTTGTGTGATGGTCAGTCAGATCTGTTTGCCATTTGACTCAACAGCTTTCTCCCATTCTTTGATGAAAATGGATTGTGTTACAGCCATATGGCTGTCATACTGTGTGGTTAAATTAATTTACCAGCCACTCAAGCTTTGTACCGATCATTTTTATAAGCTTATTAAATACAATTATGGAAATTGTGTAACCTGATACAAACCTGATTCATTCCATAACAGCTGTTATTGGAGCAATAAGAATGGAACAATTGAAACACTGTTTTTATATATATATGTTTTTTTATTTGGAAGACATCAAATGAATAGATGTGTGAACAAGGTGAGCCTTATTGCCACAACTCAGGTAGATGCCTAAATTGCATCACTGGCTTCCAGGTAGATACCACAAGACCCCACTTACTCCTTCATACTCTCCCCCTGACTTCAATTACAGTATTTCTCTCACTCTCGCCCTGGATCTTTCGGGCTTAAATCTCTGCTGTCTTTCTACCAGTAAGCCCACACAAGCTGTGGCATTACGTCCTCATGGATTGTTCAGATAGGCTGCGGTTGCTTTGGTGTTTACCACAACTGAAAAGTTTAACAAACTAAAAACAAAGCTGGTTCCAGCTGCCACTGGTCAGATCAGGCAAAAAGCCACCAGGAATGCCTTGATTCACTTATGTATTATTTAAAATACACTGCAGTATTACAGTGATTTAGTAATGACCTATTGTTGCATCAAGATATTAGTCCCACATATTTCAATATTTGAAGTGGGAAATCGAAACTGGTATTTCATTGCATCATAAACAAGGAGACTGGAGTTTATACTAAATGACTAATGCCTGGCCCCTATGTAGGCCTGCAAACAATCCTTTGACTGGTCTTTCCTTTTACTGTTAAAATGAAGTTAAACATTACTTGACGTGCAACTGATATAGTCAGAGTAGCGACAGTTTGGCTGGAAGTATGTTTAGGTGGTGGTATTATAAACCCTGCTGTCTGACGTGTTGAAATTTCATGTCTTGTCATGCCCCAACATTCATTCAAATGTTATTGGACTCCGATAAGTATGTTTGTGCTCCTTTGAGCTACACTTCACCTGTACTCAATAAAACTGAACATTTGGTTGCCCTGGCAATATGGTCTTTTATGGGTGCTTTGCCTGCTAAGGTGAAAAAAGTGCATGCAATACCCATCCCATAACTTGCATCCATGCAACTGTATTCATGTAATCTTAGCTGAGCTGTGATTACATTGGTTCAATGCAACCGCTTAATTTGTTTCTACTGCACAGAAGTGAATGTGAGGTTTGATATGTGATATCTGAATGTGAGACTTCTGATAACGTCTTGCTAATTTGTCCTGTCTGATCTCTCACAGAATATCATATCAAAGTCAAATTCATAATCCAAATAATCATTATTTGACAAAGAAGTAACTAATTACAATCAAAATGTAATCTGTATTTGTCTTTCACATATTATCCCATTTTGTCCAACCTGCATGATTACTCAATGTTCCTGACATTGCAAATTCCTTGATGATGGGAGTGCTTTCAAAATGTAGCCTTTGCTCGAGTATTCACATCATACTGCAGAATTTTTTTGGGGGGGAGCAAAAAATAAATGAGATGGTTGAGCAGGTCTCTTGAGAACAGTTCCATTTTCACCAAAAAATAATAATAATAATAAAAAGAATCATCTGAATACTTTATTTCAACATATTTTTTATGGTGGTCAGCTTTTATTGCTCATTCGTTGTCTCGTTTTTATTCCAGGAAGTTCCCTCTGAAGCAGGGAGTGTCTGCATATAAAATGGTCTGCAGGTCTCTGCTTCATAGGTCAGAAGCTGGTTTATTCTGTTTTAAGTGGCTACGCTCAGTCCCAACCACCAAATTGTTTGAACCACTATAAGAAAAAGAACCAATTGGCATGCATCATCTTACACATGACAGGGATGAAGATTCTTAGTGTACCATTTAACTTAAAGTGAAATAGCTTGGCATTTTTAGTGTAAATATACATATAGTGACTTTACACACTGCCTTATCAATTATAAAAGATTTGAAACACAAATGAAAAACCTACAATTGCTAACAAATATTAGTTTTGCTCATTTTAACAAATACGCATTCCCAAATTAATGTTTGCCCCCCACCCCCACCTAATTTTTCTTTATACTTTCTTTTTAATAAACATTTCATCAATGAAACAACCTTTATAATTTTTTTTCCCAAGTTGCACACATAACACTCAGCCACACACTCACACCATGATGCATTAAAACAAAAGGAAAAAAAAGAAAACAAAAACATAATAATAAAAGGATCAGATTATAATTGGGATGAAATTTTTGTTTAAAAAAAAAAAAAAACAGTCGTTGCTCAAATTTCGCTGCTTGAATGGGACTGCTAGCCAGCATATGTGTGGAGGCCTTTATTCACTGTCTAATTGTGCACACTGCAGATGCTTCATCCACCTCCTCTCCTCTGACCATGGGAAGTCCCCGCAGTGCTTTTCCCACCTCTTCCAGCTCTAAGACGCACTCCTCTACCTCAGCCACTGTGCGGCCACCCGCATCCAGCACCTGCGCTCCAGGAGAAGTAAGTAGTCGGGGGTTGTCCGAGCTGTTGGATGCAGAGGGCAAACTGTGTGGAAGCAGCAGCACCACCAGGTCCATGGGAAAGAAAGGAGCAGGAGCAGGAGCAGGAGGAGGAGGAGGAGGAGGTGGTGGCAGTGGAGGAGGAATGGCTGCCCAGCAGACCCAGCCGCATCACCCGATGACTCCATCCAAGCGCTCCGTGTTGAACATCTCGCCGCCGCCAGAGGACCTCTTTGACGACAGCCGCATGTCCTGTCAGGACGAGCTGTCGCTGGACTCGGAGCAGAGCAACAGCATCTGGACGGATAACTCGGTGTCTAACTTCAGCATCGTCAGCTCCAGCTCCTACAACGACAACACAGAGGTGCCGCGCAAGGCCCGCAAGCGGACGCCACGGCAGAGGCCCGGACCAAAGCCCATCTCGCAGCAGGAGACCAGCATGGACATGTTTGATGCCGACAGTGCCAAAGCGCCCCACTTCGTACTCTCCCAGCTGGGCCCCGACAGCAAGGCCAGCACCAAAGGAAGGTGAGGGTCCCAGTTTTGGACAGTCTTGTAGTACAGTGTTGTACATCAAGTGGCTCTATATAAAATACAATGCAAGCCACTGAGAGGGTGCAAGTTCAAACTTACTTGGAATTACTCTGCACTGCTGCAGTATATAGTTTGGTAAAGCCTCTGAACTCCTGTGGGTGTTTAATTTGTTGAGCTTTCAGATGCATAACCTGATCCACTGAACTGTGGCTAGTGAAAGGCAGCTAACATGTTTGAACAGGAAACCTGACACTACAGGCAGAGAGTTTCCCCTTGTTTATAAATTAACACAAAGATCCAAGACAGGGTGGGGCTAGGTACATTTGAATCTGGAGGCAACTTATTTGGTTATTAAGTCACCATAACAAGTCCGTTTGGAAAACAAAATGCCCCCCCAAAAAATCCAAGTTTAGTAGGCATTATGCATCGCACTTTATATCATAAAATAATGGGAGTATTTGATCAGTAAGGGCAACAAAATAGTATATCTTTTAAATATATCTAGAGTAGAGGTAGCGTGTCTGAGCAGGGCTTTTCACTCCTGTGTGTGTGCTCTGTTGAATGCAGCCCATGCATACTTTTTAAATTGCAGTTGATGGACCTGATCCGTCTCCCTCCCAAAGTTAATGTTAATGTCTCCGCATAAGTGCGTGTGGTGTGCGGGGGCCTTGGGGGTGTAGGTGGGGGGGCTGGGGGCCCAGCTTGGCTGTAACTCTCGTAATGGATGAGCTCCAAGTCCTGCCAAGGCCTTTCCCACTCAGAGGAAGTGTGGTGCCAGAAGTGGGGCCCGTCCTTCCCTTCCTTAGATAAATGAACACAAGCTTCGCATAGTTCTGGAGTCACACACACGGATCCCTCTCCCCTAGGCCAGGCTTGGAGCGAGACTGCTTCCTACTCACTGGGGATATTCATCCACTGACTGACTATATCTCTCTGTCACATAGCACTCTTTCGCATGTAACCAGTTGACTGATTGCTACAAAAAACCAAGTATAATGTCTAGCACACAAACAGCACTGTTTTTGTCTCCTTCGCCCAAGTGTACCCCAGTGGGAATTATGCACATCTCACCTGCTTTCGGACAGTGAAGGGTGCTGTGACTGAACAGTTCTGGTCATTGACTTCAACAGTGGTTTTCATCTATTCTACAGCTGCAGCTTTGGAGAGAAACTGATCAGTAGAATTCTCCATTTCAGTTCTACAGACGGACCACAGGGGCCCGGTCCAAAAGGAGGCATTCTCTGTGGGCAGTTCCCCCAGAAGAGCGAGGGCAAGGAGCTGAAGATCCTCGTGCAGCCGGAGACGCAGCACAGAGCCCGCTACCTTACTGAAGGCAGCCGAGGGTCCGTCAAAGACCGCACCCAACAGGGTTTCCCCACTGTCAAGGTGTGTTAAATTACTAAACACACACACATATGAACTTGTCCAAATCAAACACACACACACACCAAACACACACCTACATACACCATATACACATGTACGTATGTACACATATAATACTGTTATATGTCAGTCAGTTCTACGCTTATCTTGTGTTGAAAAGCTGCCATTAAATCAGCCATGGGTATTGCACAACAGTGTCTCACTGAGCAAACTGTCATAGGCTTTGGGCCCAGTTCAGACTTGTTTTAAAACTTGATGCAACTGAACTCCCACAGCAGTCTTCTTTCTTCCACATGTAAAAAAAAGTTCATATTTCAATGAGCCTGTTTGAGATCTCTCGAGCTGATAAAATGAGAAGAAACCCTATTGTTTTTTCTATCAACATCTGTGATGTTATCGTAAAACCGTACTGCATGCCTGACTCCGGTTACAGATGAGCCTGATACTTCTTGCCACATTTCAAAACCATTTCTGTTTTTGCCTAAAAACAAACCACTTTAAAAGGAAGTTTTGGTGTGAAAACATAAATGAATGGGGAAAGGTATTTGTAACAGATCGTTTCAACAGTATTGCCACATTTTACCATAAGAGCAATCCACCAGATCATGAAATTCCAGAAAGTGACAGACTAAGGACATAACTTTGGACATAACATAATGTTTATGTTAGACTTTATTTGTATAGCCTTCTTTAGCTCTGTTCCATAGCCCATATAACAGTGAAAAGACTAAAAGGGATGTTGCAAATATGCCGGTATTTACATAGCTTAAAATGCTATCTTGCTCTGTTTTCTTCTCAGCTGGAAGGTCTGAACGATGCAGTGGTTCTGCAGGTGTTTGTGGGTAATGATGTGGGAAGAGTCAAGCCCCACGGGTTTTACCAGGCTTGTCGGGTAACTGGCCGTAACACCACAGCTTGCAGGGAAGTCGACATTGAGGGCACCACCGTCATTGAAGTATCCCTTGAGCCAAGCAACAACATGACCTTGGCGTATGTCACAGTAATGTATATTTGCATTTCACACAGTAGGTGCATTAGGAAATGTCAGTATGTCACAAAATTAGATTATTGTTATTTTATAATCTTATATCCTCAATTGATAGAGCTCCCTTACAGTTTATTTGAATAAAGGAATCAGCAATTATAAATTGTGGTTTTGTAAATTATATTAAGACCATGCAATACATATAGGAGTAAGCCTAGGCAATGACAAATGTATGGTTTAAGAGCCATCAAACAGTGCTTAAACCTCTGGAGAGAGATAATGTGCTAAGAAGCTCAACCTCAGAATCTAAACTTAGTATTGCGTTTGTGCGTGCTAAACACAGCACCCAACAGGAGCCCTTCGTAGTCCTCCTCTCACACACTGCTATCTCTACAGGGTGGACTGTGTGGGGATCCTGAAACTGCGCAATGCGGACGTGGAGGCTCGCATCGGGGTGGCCGGCTCCAAGAAGAAGAGCACCCGGGCCAGGCTGGTGTTTCGGGTGAACATCCTGCGGGCGGACGGCTCGGTGCTCACGTTACAGACACCCTCCTCGCCCATCCTGTGCAGTGAGTGACCCTGGGTTATTCATAGGCTTCGCCTGCCAGCAGCGGTCTTCTAGGAACCCAGCTGGCTCGCTTGTCACCGCGTAGGAGAGCGGGGATTAAGGCAGAGGGATAACGCTCATTTATATCATGAGTGCTCGACAGCGGGAGGGCAAGCGACGCAGGGAATTAGATTTTTTTTTTTTGCTCTGCGCCGGCTGTTGGATTTTCAAAATGGCACTTAGGTTGTCACTGTAAATTAGAGGTTTTCCATTTTGCCACACAAAATTGCGGTTCCTACTTACAGTGTAGTACACAGTATAGTATACATTAATTTTATTTATGGTTCTTTTGTTTTTGCCTTTATAGCCATCCATCTGTCTTTGTCTATGTTTTTGCGATAGAGGTAATCCATAAGGTTAAGGTGTACTGTAGTCTTGGGCCTGGTGGGGGGTGTGATGAGTGCGCTCAACAGTAAAAACAGGAAAGGCTGCTGATGGGCTGAAGAAAGGCTGTCTGTCTTGTGGTCTGTCTCAGAGGTCTGCGCTTGAAACAGGAGAGAGGCGCGGGTTCCCTTTGTTTACATGGATTGGAAGTGCAATCTGAGTAGGGGCACCTGTGGCCAGAGTCAGTGTTATCCCCCCCCCCCTCCCCCTCCAGTGAGGCAGAGTCATGAGCAGCCAATGAAAGCTTGCGGTCCCTTTTAAATCAGTTTCTCTGTTACTTAGTTGTGAGAAAAGTGAGTTCTTCTGGAGCTCTTCTTTGACACACCACAATCGAAAGAATAATAATTTTACAATGAAAAGGAGAGAAGCTTCCAGCTTTCATACCCTTTGCTGAATTGTCCTTTTCAAACACCCTGATTGAAATTCCAGACAAAAAGACAAGCAGTTAAGTGTATTCCTTATAGCAGACTTGCCTGACTGACGGTGGTAATTAAGTTATGGCTATATTTGATGGCCCGAAAGTTAATATAAGCATTTTAAAATTGTTCCACAATCTAAACTGGCTTTTTGCAGTAACAGAAATGTTTCCATTCTTAACATGTATCAATAAACGGCCATTCACACCAGACTGATAACACATCTTCATGTAAATAAAACATCTTCATGTTGTTATTGTTATAGTTTATGCGTGAACATTGTCATTCATATTAGCTAGAGAATTCCTTGTTTGCTTAATGCTTACATTACAGTTATCGTTCCTGGTATGAATGACCCTTAACGCTGAGGGAATAGAATTTAGGAGATGTACACAGGTGTATGTGAATGTCTGTGTCCACTGTATCAACTCTTTGTTTGTGATGACAGCCCAGCCTGCTGGTTTGCCGGAGATTTTGAAGAAGAGTCTACACAGCTGCTCTGTAAATGGTGGAGAGGAAGTCTTCATCATCGGGAAGAACTTCCTCAAGGGCACCAAAGTCATCTTTCAGGAGAACATAGGAGGTATGTTGTTCTGCAGATACATGGTCCAAGATTCCAAGTCCACGACAACGTGAAAACTTTTTACCAAACTATCATAGTAATGTTTATTTATTTATTTATGTTTAAATAATTTTTAGGTTTTTTTATGTCTTGTCTCATTCATCCACAGATGAGAAGTCATGGAAAGCAGAGGCAGAAATCGACATGGAACTCTTTCATCAGGTAGATCTTGCCGTTATTTATTCCTAACGATAACATGCAACAGTTTTAACGCATTGCCTGTATCTCTTTTCCAGTTTGCATAGACTATCATATAATTAGGCTTATATTGGACTTTCCCACCAACTGAATTGGCTGAATCAGGGCCAGACACACCCTACTCATGCTCTACCCATGCCAACACCAAGCCTTTCTCTTATGTCTGAGTTCACTGTACCATCATTTGATGCACTCTAATCAAGAAGCATGCAGTCAGATTAACTTGGTCTAATCCATAGAAAAAGGCAGTATATAAAAAAACACATTTTATATGTACTCATGGGCTCTCTTTGAATGTTTAACACTTTGTAAAGCGCCTTGAGACATGTGTAATGTTTTGGCGCGCTATAAGTGAAATTAAATTGCAATTTAAAAATGTAAATATGCTCCCTGATGTCCTGTGTTAACGTCTCATTTCCTTCCATCTAGAACCATGTAATAGCGAAGGTTCCCCCTTATCAAAACCCCAGTATATCCTCTCCTGTATCTGTTGGGATCTTTGTGGTGACCAGCGCAGGCCGCTCTCATGATGTACACGCCTTCACGTACACTCCAGAACCCGGTCAGTGTTCCAGTACAATCCCCTGTGGACAAACGCATCATGTAAAGTTCTAATTTGTATACTTTTATATGAAATTAAATTTGTTGATACTTGGTTTCCAGTTAACATTGAGGTACCAGTGAAGAAGGAAGTGTCCTCTCCAGTGAAGCCCTGCTCCTATGAACAGATGAAAGGTGGTTCATTTATTCACCAAAAGTGTGTTTTTAGCCCCAGCTGAATTCTTAGAGACCACTTCACGGTTCACTTCACAGAAAAAGTGTATGCATGTCGGGGTCAGAAATCCCATCCCATTTAATCGTGTGTGTGTGAATTGACTGAAACATCAAGGAAACGTCAAGAAAAATGCCTACTTATACTATTCTTTTGCATGCATACACACTGGGCTTGTTAACCAGATAGCCGTATATGTCGTGCTAATGAATCTTTGGCCACTGGCTAACGTCGTCTACCCATTCATTGTTTGCCGTCTACGGGCAAACAATCGCCATTAGCTAATGCTAATTTATTAAGGTACGGTTTGCGGTCCTTGGGTGACAGTGACAGTGCTGTACATACCTAGACAGCTCAACATGCAGGTCTATTAGCTGCTCCATTTGTCTGACCCTGGGCCACGCTGGCACCTGACCTAAGCTCTGAATGTTTACAAATATTGGAGGGATCTATTAATGCCACATCTTAAATATTCTGTATCTTCTTTTTCAAACAGCAATGGATAGTGCCTTAATACCCCCGGTTATACCTCTTGTTAAAAGAGAAGATGTTACTCCAATGGAGGTGTCCAGTAACCCTTTGTCTTCAAGTGTTTTCAAGGTATGACTTGAATCTTTTAACTTTATGAAACTAGGTCTGTGTGCCTATACTTACGTATTAATAATTACCAATTTGTATTGTATGCTCTTTATTTGTGTCCTGATGGTGTGGGTTTTTTTGCAGCAGACCCAAGATGTGATGAACTCAACTCAACAGACCTCCAGTATCCCCACCAACAGTGGCTCCTTCTCCAACCCCCTGCCTTGCCAGCAGGGTGAACAGGACCAGAGCCAAAGTACCGCTTTTGCCAGCAAAGAGGCCTTGAGCACCATACAGAAACAGGACATTGCACCTGCTAGTTCTTTCCCAGTGTCTGGGAAGTCTATGCTCCCACAAGGACCTTTTATGATGCAGGGTATGGAGCAGGAGAGGTCTAACAGTAACGTGGGCACAGTGGTGTCTCTCTCCCAGCTGGGCGATGCTTCCCAGCAGCAAACCCAGCAGCTTCCGCTCCTACCACTGGATGAGGTGGCACAACTGGAGCAAGCTGTCCGTCAGCTGCAAGCCAAGGGTTACTGCAGCCTTCCGCTGCAGTCAGAGAATTCACTGGCTAAGCAGCAGCAGCAGAAACAGCTTCAGCAGCAACAACTGCAACAGCAGCAGCAGCAAATTCAGCAGCAACAAATCCAGCAGCAACAGCAGCAGATTCAACAACAGCAGCAGATTCAACAACAGCAGCAGATTCAGCAGCAGCAGCAGCAACAGCTTCAACAACAGCAACAACAACAACAGCAACAACAGCAGCAACAACAACTTCAACAGCAGCAGCTTCAACAACAGCAGCAGATTCAGCAACAACAGATTCAGCAGCAACAGCTTCAGCAACAGCAGCAGCAGCAACAACAACAACAACAACAACAACAGCAGCAGCAGCAGCAAGCCCTCGAGAACCTTCAACATCAGATGTTTCCAGCGCAGATACCAATGTCCCAAAATCCCTCACAGACCATGGTACAGAACAGTGGCTCTCTCTTCCAGTCATCCCAACAGCAGCAGCAGCAGCAGCAACAACAGCAGCAGCAACAACAACAGCAACAACAGCAACAGGCAGCTCTATTCCAGCAAGCCAAAGACCTCCTCTCGATCCAGACCGGTTTCCTCCAGCAGACTCCTTCCCACACCTCACCACCTCTGTTCCACAACCCCAGTCCCATGTCTGACAACCAGGACCCACAGGGGGGACTTTTCCACACCCCAAAGACATCTCCTACTCAGGAGCAGGTTCAAGCAGCCCTTTTCCAGAACAGTCTATCAGCTCTGAATGGCTCCACTCTCCCAGCAGAACCCCAGGCCTCTGCTACGAGCATGTTCCTCTCTCAGAATCCTCTGCCCGGTCCACTGCCGGTAAACGGAGGTCATCAACAGCAGCTCACTTTCCTGAACTCTCTGCAGACACAGAGTCTTGAGACTCCGTCTGTGTTCCAGAATCAGGCCCAAATGTCTGCCATGCAGCAAAGCACCCCTATGGACCAGCAGCAATGCCCACAGCCTCCGCAGCCTACCCCTCAACAGGGAAACCTCTTTCAGACCCTTACACACTCAGCCTCCAACAAACTCCCACAGACTCAGCCACAGCAAGCTGGCCTGCTGTTCTGCAGCAACCCTCTGCCTTCTGTCAATCCTGAGCAGGCCTCAAGCCTGCTGTTCGGGAACCAGACCCAGATGTCCCCTCTGAGCACCAGTACCATGTCATCCCCAGAGCAGGCCAACCCCAGCCTTCCCTTCTCCCAAGCCAGCATGGTGACTGTGAGCAGGCCGAGCTCCTCGGAGCCCATGTCATTCCAAAACCAAACGTCTTCGGTGGGGGGGCCCACAGCGAACAAGCCGCTCCAGCCCAGCATGTTCCAGGACCAGCAACCCATGCTGTTGACCCCCAGCTCTAATGGAGGGTCTGCACAGTCTGTTACGCTCTTCATGGCCCAGTCTAACGTATCCCAAGAGCTGCCCCAGGCTTCACTGTTTGCCTCTCAGAATGGAGTAGCAGGGCTCCAAACCACCACCTCTTCGCCTGTGCAGCAGCCAGGAGCTCTTTTCCAGTCAGCAGTGAATGGGACCCTCAACCAACCTGGACAGACCCAGCAGGCTGGACTCTTCCTGTTTGACCTGCAGAATGGTAAACATCTCAGAAGTTCTGTCCTTTTATAGTACCTGAACAACACAAACAGCTTCGCTTCATTTTAAACTAAGATTTTGAAAAAGTTTTATGTTATTGTAGCACTCAATGTTAAATGCAGCTTTCCATGTTAAATTGTTTTTTAGTCCGTGGTGGTGAATAACCATTATTTATAGTGTGTAATTTTCTTAAAATTATTTCCTCTCCCAGATTGTGGTGGATTGATGAATTCTGCTGGAACCACATTGTCGGATCAGATCATCGCCATCAGTCAGTCGGGTCAGAACCAGAGAGAGGCTGAGGGCCAGATCCAACCAATGCTCACCCAGTCTATTTCTGAATCTGGCACATTGCAAAACAGCATGGCTGCCAATCAGAACATAGAGAAAATTGATGACCTTCTTGTAAGCCTTCATGAGCAAGGCAACAATCTGTCTCGCTCCTATTAGAGGTAAAAGCCTTAACTACTACGATCACTCTCACTCTTTTGTGGGATGTCTATTCCCACACTGCTGGTTGATAACCCTAGGTGTTAATTACCCCATATGTCAGCGGATTTTTATATTGTATTTTTTACAGAAGTTTGATCAGTTAAAATTGTACATTTTGTTCCATTCTGACAGGATCCTCTATTTTGACAGGACTTCCTGCTCTTCTTTGACTGATGGTCTGATGGCCAGACCAAAACCAAGAGGCCAATAGGTGTTACACTGATTTCCACTGTTTGAAATTTAACCGAGGCAATATCAATGATGTACTGGATGAGGATGAGGATGCAAGGTGGAGTTGACACAGTACACCTGTGTAGGATGATCAGGCATGGCATTCTGGGAAGATCTGTGTCTCCTATTTCCTCTTTGGGAATGGCTACATGTTTTTTTTTTTTTTTTTTTTGTCGTCTCTCTCTAACTGTGAATGACAAGGATCATAGGAAGAAAGTTTGGTGTTGTCCCGTTTAGTAGTCTGAAGTGCAGTTTTTGTTTCGCTTCGTTTTGTTTGTCTGTTTGTTTGTTTGTTTGTTTGTAATTACACTTTGACACAAGTGCACATGCATGTGTCCTGTAGTATTCAGGACATGATGACGTGTCCTTTTAACTGTTTATAACATTTTGTCATTTTATATTATAATTAACTATTTTAGATTAATCAAATGTCATATTCAAACCATAGAAATCCAAGAGTAACACTTGTAATGTGGCCTGTGTTCTCCCTTTCCCTAAGCACTTTATAATGTTCTCCATTGTGACCAGTTTCTCCTTATGGTGGACCCGACGTTTTAAGGCTATTAGCATTTTACCTTGACTAGTGTTTACTGTTTGTATATTTCCTTTAAACTCTCTTCATGCATATTTCAGGAGGATTTACTTTTGTATTAAGTACTGAATATTTTCTGACTTAATACGTTCAATACATCATATACTGAATCAAGAGAGGAATCTACCTTTAGGTCATTTAATATTCATTCACTCACAATTTTATCATGTGAACGTTAATGACTATTCCACATGCATCTGATTGCATACATATTTATCATATGAACGTTGTATGCCTAACAGTATACTGAGTACATGCTTCATGGAAAATATTTTGGTTTCTAAGTATTTTTTTCATGCCTTGCATCCATGTTTGGAATAGAATCATTTAATTGCTTCAAACCCTTTATGAGAATTCTGCATATGCTGCCATATTACAATGGATGGCAGCCAATTCATCATTTACCTTTTTTATGCCATGGTGCTACTTGCTGGAAGAGCATAGCTTTTTGCCATGCTATTAAATACTTTCAATCATTTTGTAAATAGTAACATTTACCTTACTGTAAAATACAGTACCAATATTCTCATGTTAAACCAGCCAACTGAGAATTAGCCACGCAGTCTCGCCTCATATCAGGCTTCCTGGCCAGTTTTATGGCTTGACTGGGTTTGGTAGTTCATGCGTTTTCTGCAACGTTAAGAGACTGGCCATTTTTTGTTGTGCCTAAACCATGTAGTGGGTGTGTTCATCATCTCTCTAAATCTCAATGTCTGGCATGTTGTAAAGCTGTCAAACTGGTTTGTGTGGTCTGTTTTTATGCGTTTTAGTTGTTTGGGATGGAGGACTTGTTGATGTTGTTTTTTTTTTTTCCGTTAATATAGATAGTATTCACATTACCAGGGGCTGGTCTCGCTGATGACTAATAGCTGGATTTAGCCTCACTCTTGATGTTGATTGTTTATCTGGGGTGAATATTCTTTTTCCACTGTCTTCATTATCCTCTGATTAATTTGACTGTCGGTCAGGTTGTTATAAGGAGAGTGTGAAATCTCTGGGAAAATGATGTCTGATGTTCGATTGAAGAGCTTGAGTGGTGTCCTTTTAGATGTTTAAAGGGACCCATTGGCGAGGGATGAGTCACACCGCCTCTAAATAAATGCTTAGTTTGGCTTTCATCTCTTTTAAATGCTGTTGGATGTGTTTCTGTACTGTCATGAATATTTATGTGGGAAATGCACACTTCTATTATGTTTTCATATTATCTCTTTTCATGTAACCATATCTAATTTATTGTCTGGAGTGTGTAGTGATTGCTTCCTCTCCCTAGGTTTTTAGCACTGTAAGCAATGTACACAGCCTATGTTATAGAATGTCAGTGGACACACTTTCTATTTTTCCATCTTATATTGAAAATTGGTAATATATTTCTCTATTGGCCCATGTTAGAGGCTTATCCCAAGCATATCCCATGATTAAGGGGACATATTTTCAGATTGTGGGTGTTCAAATGTACCCTGCTCACAGCGATACAGTTGTACATTCCTGTATATTCACTTCACTTCTATGTATCAAATGCCATGTTTAAATAAATTGGATTGTATTTTTTTTTATCCAGAGCATATTTGTGAAATAGAAATAGGACTGTAAAAATTGATCGATAGTTGTCATAAGTGAAAGAACACAATGAAATGCCATGCCAATTATGAAGCCATACAAAGAAAATAATATCTATCCCCATTCTTAGAGAGTATGTATTATGTAGACAAGTGTTAATGGTATAGGCTGCTGCAGTTGCCACCTTTTACATTGGACCAATTGCAAACGAGTACATTCTTTATCTATATTAATATTCATATATATTCTTGTGAAAGATTGTATACACTCGAGTTGAACTTGATTTCTAATATATGAGAAATGTAATCTTTTTATCAGACATTAAACCGATGTCACAACTAGAATATTTTAGTGAAATTCAGTGTATGTATTTAAGATTAAAAATATATGAATAGGCCTATTTACATGATCACACACCTAGTAGGGATCACAGGCAAATTGATTCACTTTTTTAAACAAATGTATCAGTGACTTTTACCATCCCCAGGGTCCTTATTAATTAATTTGCTTCGTGTTTTCATTTTCTTTTTGTAGGTTTTATTTGTATTCTCTGTAAAACGTACAAAATGTCGACAATTCATATGTGATCAAATGAAAAGTAACAGTCATACATATAGAGGTGTCACTCAGTGAATTGGAGGATATATATTTGTGCCTTGACAAACTTTATATTTATATGGAAACTACTTTTGCTCCGGTGGTGCCTGTTGCACAACAGTGTCACAGTTTTCAGTGGTTGTTGTCCTATCTCAATGTTATATATAGCAAGTCACCAGAACTGTGGCCTAATTATGGCAACTCAATAAGTGTACTGTGATGTGCAATTTTGTTTGTGCATTTAGTGTTATTTGTACAACCAAATTCATAGCATTTGTTGTTCGAAGACGTCAGTGTCGTTGACATTTTTATCTCAACCTGCCATGCAGTTTGATTCCATACAATATTAAATCTGTTACTGTTTAAGAATGTTTTCTACTTGGGCTTTCTCTTCATTCTTTGTAACAAAGGATTACTCTGACTAATATAAATCTGCTGGTAATTGATCTAGCCTTTTAAAATAAATTATAATTTTGTAGAAGGCCTCTAACCATTTACGATGCCAGTAAACTCACAGCTATTTGAATGAAAATGATCTCAATCAATGAAATGGGGGAAACAAATTTGTCACTTTTTGTTTAAGTGTATTTATTAAAGTTTTATCTGAAAATTCAATTAGTAAATGCATTGCCCTTGTTCTGAACCATAGATCTCTGTTTCTGTTTTGTTACCATGATGCACTGTATCAGTTATTGAGTACAGATTGCATACATGTTTTAGCTACCGTGTGAACAACTTCTTAATCATTCAAATCTATTAAACAAAGAAATACAAATACATATTTTTGCTTTATTGGGGCATTTGTATACTTTTGCAGTTATATTTCTGTAAACTTGCTGCTATCTATCAATAAAATAGATCCTAAATGTACAACCTGGAGTTTCTCTCGTGTTTGCAAAGTTACTTCTGAAATATTTCAGTGATATAGTATTATTTGTGATGTCCATGTGGGTTGTGTGGATTAGCCTATGAAGGAAATGCAGGTGCACACATTTTTGGAAAGGGTTTTTTTTTTTTTTTTTGAAGGCAGTCTCCATGTCAGCTTACTTTTGGTTTTATTTCACTCTTTATTGAAATTGCAAGCCCATCACCACTGGAACAAGCCAGTGACCACTAGGCCTACTCATATTGTAACGTTAATGTGCAGTGCTTAAAGTAGAACTTTAATGATGTGGTTTGATTGTGTGCTTGCACAAGATTGGTTCTGCGCTCCCCGAGGATAATTGGATAAGAATATACAAACACTTGCCTGACACCCTACCTGATATGATTATATAGATCTATAATGCCTGCATTTATTTTGCAGTGGGTTGCATGCATTACAATTTGTCTGGTTATTGATCCTCCACTTTCAAGGACCAATCAATGGCACAACTACACACTCTAGCGTCCGTTGTCCATAGTCTGAGGTTAGAAATGTTGTCACAAAATTCTATGTAGGCGGAGCCGGAAAGTGAAAGGTCCTTCAGGACGAAGGCGGGACCACAGGGAGGGACTCCGATGGTGATTGGTTTGTAGAACGTCGTTTAGCGTGATTCGTTGCGTGCTGACGTTGCGCTGTATTGGACTACACGCGCGCAGGCACTCACAGAAGATGGCGGATGCGGTGGCTGTAGATGGCGAGAAACTCAGCAAAAAGTAAGCTAACATAAAGAACAATGAAAGTTTGTTGTGGTTATATTTCCCCGGCCTTTTCGTAGGTCTTTGACGGGTGATTTCCTTGCTTTTTGCATGAAGACTGGTCGTTTCTAATGATGTGGTCAAGTCGCCATGCGGCATCGCATGGAATTGCATCAGAGAGAACAGCATGATGGGACTGCATTTTCCGTTCTGTACTGCTTCTGTAACATAAGTTAGCAACTAGCCTCAAATAGCTGATTGGTGTTCAGTTTGTGTTTTCTCAACCGTTTCCTCAACGTTTCTTGTATGAAATTGTGTAATATAGCGTCACGACTGTTAGATTGGAATGTGACTTCAAATTATAGGGTTTGTTTTACCTAACCTACCTAGTGCAAAGTCGATGGCAACGTTAGCCAACGTGATTAGCCGGTACTTTAAGTTTCAGTCTGATGTCCCCTGCTGAAGCGAAACCAAGAAGTCGACCACCGCCCTAGCCTTTTCTGGTCTACTGTTATAATTGATAATTTTGCTAAATTAAAAGCGAATCTGAAGTGGTCATTCCGGCCACCGAAGGCAACCTAGCTAGACGGCTTCCCTCTGTATGTCTCCTCAGGTCTGGGCACTGACCAGCCGCAGTAACTGCCCCCTATCATGCTGACTCTGGTCAGAGTGGCCGGGCGGCAGGTGTGTCAAGCCCTTGGGGTCAAGGCACATTTGCCAAAGTTTGCTTCCCCCAATCCAGCAGCCGTTCCTGCGCTAATACAGGGAAATCGTTGGCGAGGTGACAAGAGGTTGGTGGCTTTTCCATCTAATGAGAAAAACAACCAACCTTTTGTCACTGGATTTGAGTGATTATTTATTCTTAGTTGTAGGATTCTCTGCATGTGCATTCTACTTCCCACTTATTTCTTTAACACCGCCTGGATTCATTTTTGATCATTCACCTTGAGTATAACAAAAAGCCATATCCCTTTTGCTCTTTCAGTGAGCTGAAAAGGCGCATGAAAGCTGATAAAAAGGCTGCTGAGAAAGAGGCCAAGGTCAAGGAACAGGTGGATCAAAAGAAGACCAGTGACAAGCCTGAACACAACAACTATGGGGCTGATGAGGAAACACTGGACCCTAATGTAAGTGAAAGTGCAACCAACACTTTGGTGTGCTGCTGCCCAAGTTGTGTTTTGTCCGTCACAATCCATACCAGATTGTGAGTCACAGTTAGCTGTGTTTGTCTGAGGTGTGGTTTTCAAAACAAAATGAAACTACATATCTATAGGTCTGTTATGTCACAAATGTCTTTTGTTTGTCACTTATTTATTTATTTACTTACTTACTTACTTACTTACTTCCTCCCTTCCTCCCTCCACAGCAATATTTCAAAATCCGTACGCAAGCTGTCCAGGCTCTAAAGGGCACAGCAGAGGACCCATACCCCCACAAGTTTCATGTAGACATGTCACTCACAGAGTTCATTGAAAAGTACAACCACCTGCAGCCAGGGGACCAACTAAGTGAAGTCGTCAATGTGGCAGGTAGGAATAAACAGATGGATTTTGTCTGCGTGGAAGTGCTGAGCTCTGAAATGTCCTGTGTAACGGGCCGTTCACACCAAGAACGATAACTATAAATAAATATCGCTCTCGTTAATATGAATGACAACGTTCACACATAAACTACAACGATAACGACATGAAGAACGATTTCATTGCTGTTCACTTTAGTTTCAGAGCGATTTTGAGAACGATAAAAAGCTAACAGCCAATCATAACCCAAAATATTCTAGCCATCACATTCATTAACACGAGGAGAGAATTTTTTTTATCGTTGGCCGGTGTGGACACTTTTATCGTTATGATTATAGTTATCGTTATCGTTCTTGGTGTGAACGGGCCTTAACGGAATTATGTTTGGTCAGGTCGCGTTCATGCGAAGAGAGAGTCAGGTGCCAAGCTGCTGTTCTACGATCTACGAGGAGAAGGTGTGAAACTGCAGGTCATGGCAAATTCCAGGTGAGATTTTGGTGTTGTTGTCAGAAAAAAAATGGTTTTCCAATGTCCTTGAATGTTCTCATTCGTGGACACAATTGCTTACTAATAGTCCCTTCATGTTCATGATTTCAACAGGAGTTACAAGTCAGAGGAAGAGTTTGTGCATGTTAACAACAAATTGAGACGAGGAGACATTGTTGGAGTTCACGGAAACCCTGGAAAGACAAAGAAAGGAGAGCTTAGCATCATTCCTGTTGAGATGACCTTGCTGTCCCCGTGTCTACACATGCTGCCCCATCTCCACTTTGGCCTCAAGGACAAGGTACAATCTTGCATTTCAACCGTCTCTTATTTCTTTCTCAGGGGTAAAGACACTGTGAATTGTGAAGAGAACATGATAAATGGCTTTCAAAAGGACATTTGTGTCAATATACCTAACTGTACACTTCACTGTAATTGTCTTATAAGGAAACTCGTTTCCGTCAACGCTACCTGGACCTGATTCTGAATGACCCAGTGAGGCAAAAATTTGTGACTCGCGCAAAAATCATCACTTACCTGCGCAGTTTCTTGGACCAGCTTGGCTTCTTGGAGGTAGGAACCCCACAAGGGGGCAGATACAGTATATAGCTGGCCTTTAAGAATAAAAATCTGCCTGCCCCTATGTTAACCCTATGTGTTAAATTCCCATAGGGTTACATAGGGGGGTCAAATACTTCCTTCCCTTTAGCATTTAAGGAAAACATTTATTTATTTACGATACATTTTTCTTCAATCACAAAGAAAATTGGTGTCCTTGGCGGTTTGATTTTTACTCTTTTTTTTTTTTTTAATTAAGGCATTAAGATCAATTGTCAAATGATGATTTTATATTCCTGTTTTAGCATGGTATCAAATACATGTGCTCCCCACTGTATATTAAAAGAATGTTGCTCACTGCCTTCCAGATCGAAACTCCTATGATGAACCTCATCCCTGGTGGGGCCGTTGCTCGTCCTTTCATCACCTACCACAATGACCTGGACATGAATCTGTACATGAGGATCGCCCCGGAGTTGTACCATAAGGTAAAAGAAATCTCATGCATTATTATTATCTTTCTTAGGTCTGGCCTGGTGGTTTTGCAATAAAGTGCAAAACATGCTGGTGATTATTGTGTAAAGTCCACTGATGGTTGTTTAATGGCCTGGTCAGATTACACGATATCAGCCCGATTTTGGCCCGAATTTGTCGTGACCGACAAGTTTACAGCGTTTTCAAATGGTCGGGCACGACATCGAACGCGGACTGAATCTTATACTTGTAATGTGACATGCTTCACGACTTGCGATTTGTCGTTCACGACATTCTAAAACAGCCCGACAAAAAGTCTGGCTTGCCAGAAATTTGACGGGAGTCGTATGACGAGACCGATGCTTTCGGTGTATGTGGCCACTCTCCCGACCAAGATGCGGAGATGTTTTCATGGTTCAAAAATCGTACAGTGTGACATGGTAGATCGTAAACGACAACAAGAGCGACAAAAAAATCGCAGTCTGACCGTGCCATAAGGTGTTCTGTTACTGTACTGTAATTTGTAAACCTCTGGAACACCATTTTAAAACGAACCACACTTTTCCAGGGTTATATGAGGAATATCAGACAAAAGAAATGCTGATGTTCTCATGCACGTTCCACTGTTTCACCTTATGTTAATATGGCCTGATTCTCCCATAGATGCTGGTGGTTGGAGGTATTGATAGAGTGTATGAGGTTGGCCGACAGTTCAGGAATGAAGGCATTGACATGACCCACAACCCTGAGTTCACTACATGCGAGTTTTACATGGCCTATGCTGACTACCACGACCTCATGGACATCACAGAGAAGCTGCTCTCAGGTAAGACCTATAATCTAAACCAGGGGTCTCCAACGTGGTGCCGAAGTACCACCCCACAATGTTGACGTAGGTTACCTGGAAGATCCATATCCATTATTCGAGCGCAAATTGTAAGCGGCTCTCTTCGCAAGGCGAGGGTTTTTAAAGACCGCCAGAATCTTTCTCTCATTGCAACCAGCCAGTGGTTCAGGACCTTGGCCTACTTGAGACATTATTTAAATGTCTGTTGTGGAACACTACAATCTCTTTGTTTTGACTTCTGGCAAACTGAAAATTACTGAGTGAACAGCCTTTACTCTAATGTTACAGAGTGGAAATACCCAAGAGGACTCAAGATATTTGAATATGCACATGGTTTAGTGTTTTTTTTTTTTGTGGTTATTTGTTTTCGGCTATTAGTTATGCTTATTCTGCAGGAATGGCTTCGTAAACTCTGCACACTCTTTTAACACATACCACTCTCTCCAAGACACAGTTTAGTGTGGTAAACACTCCCCACCATTTTGGCTACCCATGGCAGTAAAATGTGTTCACATCTTATTACGTCTTGGGTGCCACTGAAATATATTTTGAAGCCTAAAACCCCTCCAATTACCCCTGTGTGAAGTGTTATCCCTGCATCTTACACGATACAGCTCACTAACTTCCAGGGTGCTTATTTCTATTCCTGCTTCTGTGTCTTTAGGAATGGTGAAGCACATCACTGGTGGCTTCAAGGTGACCTACCACCCTGAGGGACCAGAGGGGCAGGCGCATGAGATCGACTTCACCCCACCCTTCAGAAGGGTCAGCATGGTGCACGACCTGGAGAAAGAGCTGGGGGTGAAGTTCCCTGCCCCAGACACATACGACAGCAGTGGTAAGGCAGCCAGACGACCTCTGCCATCCTAAACAGTCCAAGGTCATACAAATCTTGTGTGAATGCTTGTGTCAACTGTCACAGCCTGGCAAATATGCCGATATAAATATTCATTTTTGTTCCTCTGCCAAAACAAGGCTCATATACCTTGGAGTTAAGCAAGTAAATAGTTAACCACGCCTAAATGTTTTCTGTGTCAGGGGACGCCACTTTCCAGATACCACTGTTATTTGATGGTGTAGTAGGTTTTACCTGAAAGTCTGACGTCTTTGTGCTTGACTATTTTCAGAGACTCGTAAGTTCTTTGATGAACTGTGTGCCCAGAAAGGAGTGGAGTGTCCTCCTCCTAGAACCACCGCCCGCCTCTTAGACAAGGTGGGTGTCAGCCATAATATCCAGTGTCTCCCTTAATGTTGATGTTTTTCCATCTTGATGTGTTTGACTTCACATGTATTTGCTTAATCTAATGTCTCTGTTGTTTTTTGGTGATTCTCTGCTACAGTTGGTGGGAGACTTCTTGGAAGTAACATGCATCAATCCCACTTTCATCTGTGACCACCCACAGATCATGAGTCCATTGGCCAAGTGGTAAGACATAGTGATAATTAGTAAATAGTGACTATTTCTGATTATCTCATGGTTACTCAGTATGTACAGTACCTTGACTATCTTTGTAGATTTTGTGGCAGTAAAGCTAATCAGCCGGCATTGTCTGGAGACGTAACTGTGATGTTCTTGACACCAGTTCTCCCACCAACACTTGTACAATGTAGCAATTTGCTATGACTTTGTGTCATTTTAGCCTTAACTGCGCCTTATCCGCCTCCCTTTTTTTTTCCCCCAGGCACAGATCGGAGAAGGGACTGACTGAACGCTTCGAGCTCTTTGTCATGAAGAAGGAGATCTGCAATGCCTACACAGAGTTGAATGACCCCATCAGACAGAGGGAACTGTTTGAGCAGCAGGCTACGGTGGGTATCCACGATGTTCCTTAGCCAACAATGGGCGTCGTCATGACACCTCGGTATTCAGAAAATGTTTTTCTATTTCCGGGCCAAACTGCGTTGTATCGATTTGACAGTGCTTGACATACTGTACTTAATATAATAATATACAGTTACATGTAGTATATCCATGCTTAGGGCAGAATTGTCAACATTTCGACAGAAATCTAAATTGGAGCATATTCTAGTTAGCCTACTGAGAATGCTCAAGGCACAAGGCTATAGATGAAAACTGGTCAGATTTCCGGTTTAAGGAATAAGGTGGATAGCAATAAGCTTTTCCCCTTGCCTTGAAGCACAGTGACTACAATGAAGGAAACCTCTTACAGGCAGATTTGGTTACCTACCGCAGGGTTGATTTCTGACACTCTTTAATTGTAATCTACAACAATGTTGCAAAAATCATGCACAGATTTGTTTCATTGTTTTAATTTTTAATTTTACTACAAAGCAAAGTAAACTGTTCTTCTCCCTTGGTTTCTGTCTCTCTATGTGTGTGGTTCTGACTGCACTCCCAGGCAAAGGCAGAGGGTGACGATGAAGCCATGTTCATCGACGAGACGTTCTGCACTGCTCTGGAGTACGGCTTGCCTCCAACAGCAGGCTGGGGAATGGGCATCGACCGGCTCACCATGTTCCTCACGGATTCCAACAACATCAAGGTACAGTGTAGTACACCAGCCAGTGCACTGATTTTGCCTGTAGCGCATGTTTCTTGTTACAAATTCACGAGTTAACTTGTAATGAACATGCTGATGAATGTGCTGAATGGGCCCGTTGTAACTGAAGACTATTTAAATGTATCATAATATTTATAATGTTATTGCACAACTGCATTCTATTATTGTTGATTGCCAACAAATTACTAGCTTTGAAAGTAGAATTACCATTATGGCAAGCAGATATTCAAGGGCACAACTATAAACAAACTTACAGTGAGGAGAAAATTTATTTGATACCATGCTAAAGTTGCCTAAAAAGAGGAATATAAAATCATCAATTGACAATTGATCTTAATGTCTTAATTAAAAAAAATAGTAAAAATAAAACCGCTAAGCACCCCAATTTTCTTTGTGATTGAAGAATGTTTCGTAAAGAAATAAATGTTCTTCCTGAATGCTAGGGGGAAGGAAGTATTTGACCCCCAATGTAACCCTATGGGAATTTAACACATAGGGTTAACATAGGGGCAGGCAGATTTTTATTTTTTAAGGCCAGCTATTTCATGGATTCAGGATATTATGCATCCTGATAAAGTTCCCTTGGCCGTTGGAATTAAAATAGCCCCACATCATTACATACCTTTCACCATAGCTAAAGATTGGCATGGTGCTTTTTCCAGTAGGCCTATTAGCCTGTTTGATGCTCATTGAGCTCAATGCAAATCAACAGGCTAATAGGCCAACTGGAAAAAGCACCATGCCAATCTCTAGCTATGGTCAAGGATATGTGATGATGTGGGGCTATTTTAATTCCAAAGGCCAAGGGAAATTTATGGGGATGCATAATATCCTAGATCCATGAAATAGCTGGCCTTTAAAAATAAAAATCTGCCTGCCCCTATGTTAACCCTATGTGTTAAATTCCCATAGGGTTACATAGGGGGTCAAATAATTCCTTCCCCTAGCATTTAAGGAAAACATTTATCTATTTACGATACATTCTTCAATCACAAAGAAAATTGGTGTCCTTGGCGGTTTGATTTTTACTATTTTTTTTTTAATTAAGGCATTAAGATCAATTGTCAAATGATGATTTTATATTCCTGTTTTAGCATGGTATCAAATACATGTGCTCCTCACTGTATAACAAACAGTAACAAATGTGCATCAATGTACACTACCGGTCAAAGATTCCACTCCATTATAGACAGAATACCATCTGAGATCAGGTGTGTTATTTTTTTAATCAGGGCAGCAGTTTTCAGATTACATTATGTGCTTACATAATTGCAAACAGGTTCTCCAATGTTTTGTCAGTTAGCCTTTTAAAATGATATCAAATTGGTAAACACAATGTGCCTTTGCAACGTTGAATGAATGATTGCTGATAATGGGCAGTGTAGATATAGCATTAAAGACCAGCCATTTCTTTCTACAACAGTTGAGAACCCTTTTGCAATTATGTTTTGGGTTATCACAGTCTCATCTTGCCATATAAGCTTTCAAATTCTTTGTTGCTATAATGTCCATGTTGCATTGACACCAGGTATGGCGTGTGGAACAACCCTCTAATGCCCTGTCCCCTTTCTCTTGCAGGAGGTCCTTCTGTTTCCTGCCATGAAGCCTGATGACAATAAGCCTGCACCAGCAGCAGAGGGCACCTCGGTGTAGTGCGGAGGCGCTGTCGTCTATGCCTGCCAAAGGAAAGGCACACTGGTCTGCAGTGTCCACATCAGACATAGGAGAGTTTTTATTGCTGCAGCAACTGGCTTTGAGGAGCATGTAGTGTTATGGGGATGTAAAGGTGTGATGTCCAGTGGTGCTTTGCTCTGTGCATTACGTAAGGGAATGGCACGTACGTTGGCTTTTCTGTGTCATGGTTGCGGGACTCCTCCGAAGGAAACCACCTGCTTTTTCAGAGTAATGAAGGTGATGTGGAGGTGACTGCTGATTTATTTGGATGTCCCTCTGGTTTTAACAGTATGTCTTGTTTTGTTTTTTTGTTTTTTTTAATTATCAACTAAAATAAATACATCACATCCTATACTGGTGAAAGAAATTAAAGAAAGTTTAAAAGCAAGTTGCTTTGTTTTGTTTATTATTGTTTTATTATATATAATATGTAAACTGGATTGTGTGGCCTAATATATGGTAGGGTTAATCATAAACCTGTGAAATAGTCTTAGGTCACTAGTGGCCTTGTTTCGAGATTGGGTGTGATATGGGTAGTGGATATATTTAAGCCTACCTTACACTGACAAGATTTGGGAAAGATTCTTGAAAGATTGTAGTCTTTTGAGTAAAGCTTGAATGATGGGCATTAGTTCAAAGACTACAGTCTTTCAAGAATCTTTCCCAAATCTTGTCAGTGTAAGGTAGGCTTAAGTTGAATTCATTAAGGCCAAAATAGGCCTTGAGATGGCATCAACTCCAGGGGTTTTCAGTGTGATTGCATGGGACCCAGAAATGAAGCTGCATATTTGAACGAAATCTAAACAACTGCAGGTGACATAAATTTAACTTGATAATCAGTAAGGAAATTACATGTCTTGATGGCATGTATGCTTGAAAATGATTCCCATTTTGTGATACTGATTAAATGATAATAAAACCTGGTGGAAATTTGCTTTCCTGTAGCCTAATATAAGATGGGTGGGTCACATATTTACAAAGCCACAATTGCCCACCACACAAACTAAACTAGTGTTCATTTAAAAACTTAACTGCACGGCACGTCAAGCACAACTAGAAAAAAAAAACTCTGTTATCAGGAACTCTGAACTTAAGATGGTCCGGAATCGGACTATCTAAAGGCTTTGTCAGCAAAGATAGGCTATTTGAGGGCCGCGAACTTGGACTCTTGTGCCCACTGTTTCCTCTCATGTATCGGGAACGCGCCTGTGAGTAGTACTGCGCGCCTCTCTTCTCACGGTCGAGTGCATCAGCATTATTTATTACACAGTAGACCCTTGGTGAAGATGGCGATGTACTCGGCTCTTCGGTGCGTTTCTTCAAACTTTTGCGCTACTCTGCCATTAATAACTAGATCCACTCAGATTTCATCGTGTCAATATTTCTTGCGGACCAACTTTCATCGCACACTGAGCACAACCTCGCGTCTCTCTTCAGGTAAAATTTTAAACATTGTAACCCAACGTTTCAGAATCGCGTAGGGGGGCTATAGTAGTGGCGAACTCATTATCAGGAACGGCTATAATAACTGAATTTAAAATAGCAGTCACATGGGTGAAATGTGCCACTACGAGTCCTGATTTAACTGTTGTATTGTAAATAGAATGCGATACTGATGTTGAGCTTAGTGCATAAGAGTAACTTTAAAATGAAAGCTTTAGAAGCTTGTTACAAAGTTCAACCATTGGAATTTGGGATGTTGCCGAGGGCTAAGGCTAGCGATGTTCCACGCTCATTTTAGACTGCAAGAAAATGATGCTAACTACTTTGATTAACGATACTTAATGGGAATGACCTATTTTGAATGAATATTTTACACAGCTCCCTAACTTTGAGGAGAAAACCGACCCATGTTTTTCGGTCAGGTGCACCCACACTCAGTTTCTAACCTTGGTGTGTTCCATGAATGTCTTGCGTTGAGATTTCAGAAAAGGACAAACTTGTAAATAATCTCAAAACAGCTATAACCCATTTCTTCATGATACGTTTGCATTGCAGCATCTCCGCTACAGCCAAGTTACCAAGGATTCTCCTCTTAAAATCATGTGCGTTTGATTATCCTAAGGCCCGAAATCAAACTTAGTTAAACACTCATCGAGTGTCTCGTGTGTGCACAAGGGCAGAATTAACCCCTAAAGAATAGGTCAGTGTGTAAATGTGGCTTGTGCCAAAAATTATCTTCTTTAGTGTTGTGCTGCGCTGCATCCAGTTGCAATTTCTCAATTATCTGCGTTTTAAGTCCTCCCCCTTCCTTGTAATATCCATACTTCTCTGTTGACGATGTGTGGACAGGTTTGAGGTTACTATGGTGTGCTTCTTTGAAATTATTCAGCCATGTTTTCAGATACAGCACACTCCACAATCTGGTTTAAACCTGTATTTTTCTGCATGGTCTGATGCTGCCATTGAAAATTGTTGAGGCATTGAAATCCTGCCTCGAGGTGTCTGAAACGTGGCATATTCAGTCAGATTACTGAAAGACCTTGTTCCTGATGATGGGTCGACATGGCAGTATCAAACAATTGTAGTTTATGACAATAGTCTGTGTATGAAATTGGGATCAGCCTAGAGCTACAGCAAGATTCACTTGTGGTGTTTAGTCATGCATTGTACAAGCTACAGTACACAGTTCACGCTGATGCCAGTCAGAGTATTGAGGTGGTTTAAATTTTGAAGAGTTTTCCCATTGATTATTTCCTGGCCAATAATGCAGTGGCTCTTGGGGGAGTTGCTCATAATCATGTCCCATCTCCTCCGAACTCCAAGTTCATTGTGTTTGTCAGCTTTGCACGTCTTGCGCAAGGGTTCTTCTGTGTGTTGAGCTATTGTCTCACGGTTATCATTTACAGCATTTTCTCAAATGCAATGTCATGAAACCTTGAAGCAACTACATACAAATGAATCATATTATGTAGAAGTGGCATTAGATATTAGCCTTCTGACAATAGGAATATGCATTGCCTATCAGATAATTTCTAGAAAATCCATGAGTTACTATAAATGGGATAGATGTTTATGGTCAGCATTTTTGCACAATTCATTGCTTTTTACATGTAGATGACATTTCAACATACAATGCATAACCCTTCCCTTTTCTCATCCCCTATAGCCCTCAAATTCACAGACAAGCATGAGTGGGTTCGAGTGGAGGGGGGAATCGGAACAGTTGGTGTCAGTAGCTATGCTCAGGTACATAGCCTTGCATATGGCAGAAATCATCCTGTGTTAATATTACAAATTGTCTCATTTGTTTAGCTCTGTCCTGCTTAATGTGTTCAGTATGATCCTCACAATCCATAAACGGCAACGCACCTGTTGGAAATTAGGCTACAGATTTTCATTTTCATTATGTTGTTGTTATCTTGGACATCTGTCACAATATTATTATCCACTGACCTGTCATCACTGTCTGATCTTGTTTCCCCAACTCTGCTTTCAGGAAGCATTAGGTGATATTGTTTACTGTGGTCTGCCTGAGGTTGGGACCCAGCTTGAACAAATGGGTAAGACAAGGAGCATGCAGCTGAAGGTCTTCTTTATGCATGATGACTGACCTCTGTCAAGGAAGTTTTGAAGTTTAAGTTAAGCTTACCTTACACTGACAAGATTTGAGAAAGATTCTTGAAAGATTGTAGTCTTTTGAGTAAAGCTTGAATGAGGGACATTAGTTTAAACGACTACAATCTTTCAAGAATCTTTCCCAAATCTTGTCAGTGTAAGGTAGGCTTTAATTGCTGTGATAAATCCAAACACAGTCCCTGTTGTTTCACAGAGGAGTTTGGAGCGTTGGAAAGTGTAAAGGCCGCCAGCGAGCTGTACTCTCCGCTCACAGGGGAGGTAACCGAAATCAACACTGAACTGGCAGACAACCCCGGCCTAGTCAATTCAGCCTGTTATGAAGGAGGTGAGCATGTTCGGCCACCATCTATCAAGCCTCACAGGGCTTTCATTTCTTCTACATATTTCCCATTGCTATTTCATATATCCCTAAAAAGGTTATCTTCATTTTGAATTTGAGTGTTCTGAGAAGTGCTGAGAAGAACACCCTAGCAATACTTGGTTTTTTTTTTGTTCATAGGGTGGTTGATTAAGATGACCATTGGCAGTCCTGGGGAACTTGACGGTTTGATGGACGAAGACGCATATGGCAAATTTGTAAAATCACTTGAAACTGATGACTAATACTGTTAAGATGCTACTTTTCTTACTTGATGTTAATCATGATCAAAATTTGCATCTCATTGGGAAAATACTAATGTTTTACTTTTTTCATTTTATTTATTTTGATTGTGATTGTTACAAGTAATCAAACAGTAGTTTACCTCAAATGTTAACCAAAAATGTAGGCCTACGCATAACACTTTAAAATTATGTTTCCAAAGGGCTTTAGCCACAGTCCTTTATGAAATAGTTGGGACCAGGTTCATATGGTTGATCTTTGTAAGCACGATTTTCTTTGTGAACAAAGTGACAATAAAACACAAGTCAGTGATCATAAAGACATCAGTGAATGTTTTTTTTTTTTTTTTTTCTAAAACATGTGCAATTGTCCATATTATCAGTGAGATGTGTAAGATGAGCGCTGGTATATTTAAGGAAGGAAAGTCACGCACTTTGTACAATAACCTTCCCTTCTCTAGATAACCTCTTTCACAATAACCAACAAGCACTTGATCTGGTACATTTAGCTCTGCACTGGCTGTCTGTTGTAACGCAGTGTGCAGAAACCTAATTTACCAGGCATTTTTAGGGGTGCATATGGAACATGCACTTTTGGACTGTCACCTATATTGCGTACGCACGTGAGTAATGTGCAGACAGAAGCAGAGCGATTTGACACACCTTGACCTTTGCTCTCTGATTAAGATAAAAGATGCACTATGGGGGAGAAGGGTAATCAATCATTAATGATGAGGTCAGAGTATAAATAGATAGAAGTGAGCATACAGTAGAGATTTGTCTTTAACCTCTTTCACTTTTAAATGGACTATTGTCTTTACAACAATGTGCCAGAGAAGCACAGAGTTCATTAATGCTTAAAATCCTCAAGATTTTGTTATCTTCAGAAACGAATCTTATCTGATTCTGAATGTGCCTGCATTCGATTGTCCCTTATTAAAGGTTTACATTTGCTAAATTGGATGTTATTCACAACCAGTTGCCTATAATATGGCTGATATACTGATGAGATTGTAACACGCACAAATGCCCTTCTTTCAACAATCGTCCAGGTGACAACTGTCCACAACAGGAGGAATAGAGTTAACCATTTGCAACCTTACAGCAGTATTGTCTAACTGGTGAATCTTATTGAAATAATGGGATAGTGTCTTGAAACAAAATCATAAACTGAATGTCAGTTAATAAATTAATTAATGTTGGCTTAAGATCAAATGTTAAAGTCCATCTGCAATGCTTACTCGAAAGCCGTTTTGTGTGTACAATGAACTGGGAAACATTAAATACATTATTGCATGAAATGTGCCACATAAATTGCACAAATGACAAACGTTGAGACTGATTTAACATTTTATGAGTCCTATATTACATGAAGGCAATGACAATTAAATACTTTCATGCACCAATTAACCCACATATAGATGAAAGTCTAAATTGAAAGTTGAGGGGTTTACATTTTAATATTGTATTTAGTAACCTTTGACTTTTTTAATCTTGAAAAACAAGACACCTTCCTTGACTGACATACTGTGAGTGAGATCAACTCATAATTTTAGCCTTATCTAGTTGGGCTGAAATTACACCTTCAATGTGCCGTTCAGATATTTGCCTCTGAAGTTCTTACATGTAACATTTACATACATTATATATTTTTTCTGACATACTGTACCTGTTGCACCAGATCATATGTCAGACCACTTTTAATCTTTTCTCCCAATCCAGTTAATTGGGTACAGATTGTTTGCCGTGTGAATATTTCTGCCTTTTAAACGTACCCGCCCTTAGTCTCTTCTTTTGGCCGAATCTAGTGACTTCTTTACCTGAATGGTTCCAGATTTGTTTTGGTTTGATGATCTGTCTGTACATTATTGGACCTTTTCCCTGCAAGGGTTATTAACATGATGTACAGCAATGCCGGTAGCCTTCTATATTTGGGTGGGCTGGTAGAAATTTTGGGTGGGCAATATAATAGTGGTTAAATTGGATCAGAACAGATACAAACACAATAATTCTACTATCTAGCTCAAGTTGCTGCAGCCAATAGCCAGGGATGGGCAGTATTTCTAACATGCATGAAATAAGTATTTCAAAATGCAAAATAGCATTCTGTAATTTGGATTTTAATTTGTTGAAGATAATGGCTTCATATTTTGTATCAAAATACTTAATAGGTGTATTTTTGTAGATATTTTGCGTAAAACTAATAGCTTACTTTTTGTAATGACATCATAAAAGTGTAAAATAATGAATGTAGCCTCTGACTGGTGCTGACTTAGTAATTTGCCCGAACTGGCTGATAATAGCCTATTGCAAAATGCAAGGTGATACCTTGTAGTAACACATAGAACAGGTTATGTGGTTTCCTTGCAACATTGCTCAATCTGAGCATGCATTGATGATGTCAGAGAATTGTCTCCACTCAGGCTTTTTGAGTTGATCTATTGACAGCAGGTTATGGCATGTCTTAGACAGAGAAAAGCTGTTGCTCTCATACTGTTCACTTAATCAACAGTGTCATATAGCCTGATGAAAGAATAGATTAAACAGATAATGTTTGCAAAGTGCCTGCTCCCTTTAGAAAGTAGGCTATCTTTTAGTACTTTTAGAATACAAAAATACTGTATTTTATTTTGATACATGGTGTGGGTAATGTATTTAGTAGTGTATTTGATGCACTTAAAATTAGGGTATTTGTAATATTATTTTAAAATACTGTACATTTTGATGTAGCCTATAGGCTATTTGTGCCCATCCCTGCCACCAAAGACCAGCCAGCTACAGTCCTACTCTGGGGGCATCTTTAAAATCATGCCCCACAGAGCAACTCAAGCTAGTACTGATTCATTTCAATTTTTCCTCTTGACTTTGAGAAACAGAGATGTGAAAAATGGCCCAACACACATACATCTATAGGCATATCAAAGCTACCTGCTATAGCTTACACTCAACACCAACTCATCTAACCAAGATGGGTTCGAGGCTTCACACTGTGGAGATGCACAACTGGGGAAAAAAAAAACTTGATTTTGTTTGGGTGCACAAGACACATTTGCTTGGGTGGATCCACCTGTCTCTGTTTAAATCCTTAAACGGAAATTCTTACAACACATTTTCTATTAAAATGCCATCATTGTGTCTATATGATCATGTCATCATTGTGTCTATATGATCTTCAGAAGAAGCTCAGCTTCCCATCATGTGTTATTTTTTTCCGAATTCCCATGCAGTATTTTGAAAAAAAATGTAACAACAACAAATTGTAGGCTAGTCTAGTTATTTTTCTGTAGACAGCAAATAATTTTATGTCAATTAAAAAAAATGGTGTTTCTCCATGGGTTTCTCTCGCGTGCGTTGATGCCGAGAAACGTTTGACTGTAAAACATGTTTGAGTCATTGAATATAATCGATACTTCCTCCTACCAGAGGTAGGCAGCAATGTATCCCCGTAGCATTTTGTCTGCCGGAAACCATAAGAAGAAGCATATATCCCACAATGCATCGCTAAACTACTTCCTTTTCTTTTCGGCCATTTTCCGCCCCGAACGGTATGTGAATTTCTCCCTCGGAAGGGAGAAATTAATCTATGATAATCCGAAGTGTTTCTTATATTACAGATATGCATACGTTCATTTACTGAAAGTATAACTTGTCCTGAATACAAATGTGTAATTATTTGAGATCTTACATGTGCGACGATGTTGTACTGTAGTATCAAACTTGAACAACATCAGTGGTACACTGCGTGTGTGTTCGTGCATTGAGATGTAGTTTGTTGGGTTGTATATAATTTCATGTGACTTAGAGAACTAGAGTTAAAGACTTCTATGAATAACCTAATCTAACAATCTGTTAAAGCAAAACATAGCAGTTATATCCTAACACTGGTTCTTACGTTACCTCCGATAGCTAGCCAGCTAACATTAGGCTTCAAATGCATCCATGAACAGTCAACATGGCTTCGTTTGACGCGTGGTGATTACAACTCGAGCGGTCTAGGATAGTATCTACCTGTACTATTCCCGATGGTCGGGGCACGTAGTTGTAATGGTAGTGATAAAGCTGTAATGATAATGCTGTAATGGTTGAGTGGTAACTTGGTCTGGAAAGTCGAGCTAATAGCCAAGCCTGGTACTGTTAGCAGTCACATGTGATGCATAGAGGTTGAGTGAACAGAATAAATCTATATAGATGAGATGTTTTTTTTGTTTCTATAGGGAAGTAGGCAACCATGGCCCCCAGTCGGAATGGCATGATCTTGAACCCTCACTTTCATAAAGACTGGCAGAAGAGAGTCCGAACATGGTTCAACCAGCCAGCCCGGAAACAACGCAGGTAAGTGTTAGCTCAACTTACTACAGAGTGAAATTGTCACCTTAACTTTGAAGCATGTAGCCACTGTGTTTGAGATGTAATTTGATGGGCCAGACTGCAAACGTCCAACCTGTTTTGTTGAAGCTACTGATATCAATTACAGCTTTGATAATGATTTGTATCGTAATAGTGAGATTTTGTATAGTCAACGCTCCTTCTACTCCACAGACGTAAGGCTCGTCTGGCAAAGGCTCGCCGTATCGCACCTCGTCCTGTTGCTGGACCTCTGCGACCTGCAGTGAAATGTCCAACAATCCGATACCACAACAAGGTTCGGTCTGGACGTGGGTTCTCACTGGAGGAGCTGAAGGTATTGTCAACTTTTTTGGTCCACCTGTATAACTTCTGTCCTGATTGTCTGCCTCGTACTGAAATGGAGTGTATTATACATTTTGAAGGAAGGAGCTGTACTTGTTTTGCAATGAAAGTCATTGGGTGTTAGGAGTTCAGTTGGCTCTTGGTGTGATTGTTGAATCAGGAATTGCATTGTGCACACTTGTATCCTGTTCAAATGGTGGATTGGTGTTTAAACAAATTCTGCCCAATGAAGTTCTCTTAAAAGCTAGAGGATTTTTTTTTTTTCTTGCACAATTAGTCAGACTACTGTTCTGGGTGGTTTTACTTAATGTATTGGCATTGTAAATTAGTAATTCTAATGATTTTATCATAAATAGGCTCAGCTAAATGCTAAGTAAATATAAGGTACATAAGGAACTGAGACAGTTGCTTGCTTCAATGAAGCACTTAAATGACTTGACTCCTTTTGCTATTGTTACATAGTCCAAATGTAAAGTACTTTGAGCTGGATTCTGTTTAGGGGAGGTGCTATACAATTATTATTGTTTAGAGAAGCTGCTTATTTCAAAGCTTTGTGCAGTTGGAAGTTGAGTGTATGTGTCTGAACAAATGTCAAAAAATGAATCTGCTGTGCCCAACTCTTCTGCTCTGTAGTTGAGTGTCAGTGTAGCGGTACTACATATCCATCCAGTCAAACAAATTATCTGGGCTATTGACCTAGAGTTTTAGAATTTGTAGAACACATGAATTATGAAACATATAAATTAATGGTAATTCCTTTTTCATCTGTTTGACTCTATTTTATTTCATATTACACAGAAAATTCTTTGTCCTGTACTCCAGTCAGATTTATTTAATCTCTTGCATATAAACAGTTTGTAGCCAGTCTTTCAGCCTGTCTTCAGCAGTCAAGTGATGACAAATCTCCGGAATCTCTGTATCTCTTTGATGATATACTTGAACCTATTTGCTGATGACTGCCTGAATTTCAAAGACCTCACAAAACCTTTGGCCCTGTATTCTCAAAGCAATTCATCTTGCCCCTAAGAGTACATAGTAAAACTAAGTCGTCTTTTATACTAACCAGTGATGAGACCAATTTTTAGTAAGGAAAACTACAACTCTTTGGACAAGTGCTCGGTTATGGTTGACGTCAACTTTCATACGCTAGTTTGCTTGCCTTTAGCATCTGTGACGAGTTGAGGAGTTACCAGACTGTGCCAGTGAGCAAGTATGACTATGAGAAGGGTACCCCGAAGGACAAGAGGCAAATATGACGCACTACAAATGATGTGCCTCTCTACCTCCTCAGGCTGCTGGCATTAACAAGAAGGTTGCCCGCACCATTGGCATCGCTGTGGACCACCGCCGCCGTAACAGATCCACAGAATCCCTGCAGCTGAACGTGCAGAGGCTGAAGGAGTACCGCTCCAAGCTCATCCTCTTCCCCAGGAAGGCCTCCGCTCCCAAGAAGGGCGACAGCTCTGTAAGTCACTCACGCACTTCATCGCCAGCTTTTAAGTGGTCTGAACAGAAACTAATCATCTGTGTTTGCTCTTACGTCATGTCTTTTATTATTATTATACACACTCCAGTCAGAACTGGATTTGTGATCCCTCATCTAAGAGCATTTGACTTCAGATATACAAGTTTGAGGCTTTCTATGCTCTCTTTTGTTTTTGTTCGGCCCTCCTCCTTTTCTGCAGTCAAGTGATGACAAATCTCCGGAATCTCTGTATTTCTTTGATGATACACTTGAACCTATTTGCTGATGACTGCCTGAATTTCAAAGACCTCACAGAACTTTCAGCCCTGCATTCTCAAAGCAATTCATCTTGCCCCTAAGAGTACTACTTAAACGTAGTAAAACTAAGTTTCTTTTATACTAATCAGCGATGAGCCCAATTTTTAGTAAGGAAAATTACAACTCTTAGGATAAGTGCTCTGTTATGGTTGATATATCATATCATATATGCTAGTTTGCTTGCTTTTAACATCTGTGAGTTGAGGAGAGACCGGACTGTGCCAGTGAGCAATATGAGTATGAGTAGGGTACCCCGAAGGACAAGAGGCAAATGTGACGCTACAAATGAAACCGTAACAGAATACATTGTGCTGACCCCATGCATCTTTGCAAAGGTTGTAACATTGTCCTGTATGGTTACATGTTTGTATACGAAGAATGTAGCCAAATTGAATTCAAATGACTAAATTGTAGGCCTACATTTGGTTAACGTTCTGACAATCGATCGTTTTGGGTTTTTTAAAGAAAAAATTCTTTGGTGGTATTGCATCCCTTTAAAGCTGCAAATGTTTTCTTGTAAGTGACTACATGTGCATTTCTAAACATTGCCAAGTGGAATGATGCAAACTACTGCTCTTAACAGCTGCTAAGCACTCAACAGGTGCCTTGAAATACTTGATGAATTGCTCTATGCCCCCAAAAAGCTAGGAGTCATAAGACTGACAAGACCATTATTTCTTCTAAATTTACCAGTTAGGAGCTACTCTTAGCCTTAAGGTTCTTTGTGAATATGGGCCCTGAACGCTTCCAATTGTCTTTCTGATTTCCACTGATCATTATGTATAGTGTTAGAAGTGTGTTGTGCTGATTTATGTGGTATAAAATATTAATGTATTACATACTTCATATTTTCACAGGCCGAGGAATGCAAGATGGCTACTCAGCTTGCTGGTCCAATTATGCCCATCAAAAACGTAAGCAAGACTTCATTCATTACTTTACTGATTTGTGAAGAGTGGTGTTTCATTTGTTTTCTGAGGGCATCAACATCTCTCTGGAACATTTACTACATTTGCAATGCATTGCAGCCTAATGAGCGAGAACTCTCGTGCACTTTCAATATGTACTATTCAAGTACTTCTGTATGACTGTGCATTAGGGCCACCCTTAAAGAGAGAATATTTTTCTATTTTTATGACTAAATTAAATTTGACATGTTGACATTAAACTCAAAAATCTAACTGTTAAATGTTATCCAGTCAAGTGATCCCTCATCTAAGAGCATTTGTCTTCGGATATATAAGTTTGAGGCTTTCTATGCTTTCTTTTGTTTTTGTTCTGCCCTCCTTGTTGTATTCTGCAGTCAAGTGATGACAAATCTCCGGAATCTCTGTATTTCTTTGATGATATACTTGAACCTATTTGCTGATGACTGACTTTACTGATTTGTGAAGAGTGGTGTTTCATTTGTTTTCTGAGGGCATCAACATCTCTCTGGAACATTTACTACATTTGCAATGTATTGCAGCCTAATGAGCGAGAACACTCGTGCACTTTCAATATGTACTATTCAAGTACTTCTGTATGACTGCGCATTAGGGCCACCCTTGAAGAGAGAATATTTTTCTATTTATGACCAAATTAAATTTGACATGACATTAAGCTCAAAAATCTAACTGTTTAGTGTTATCCAGTCATGTGATGACATGCATGCTCTGGAATTACTGTACTTTCTTGATACTCCTTTGAAATCTGATTGCTGGTGCCTCCTCACTGCTGCTTGTGCATTGTGTAACCCTCTGTCTTATTTCTGTTCTGTTGCATACAGGTGTACAAGAAGGAGAAGGCCCGCGTCATCACAGAGGAAGAGAAGAACTTCAAGGCTTTCGCCAGCCTGCGTATGGCCCGTGCCAACGCCCGTCTCTTTGGCATCCGTGCCAAGAGGGCAAAGGAGGCCGCAGAGCAGGACGTGGAGAAGAAGAAATAAGAACATTTGTTTGTATGAGACTAAAAATAAAAATCTGTCACCAAATGTGGGCTCTTGCTTGTTGAGTTTTAATGAATGAATTTGAAGTCAAGGTGACCAAGGATGTACTCTGAAGATCAATGGCCTAACTTAAGCCTACGGTGGCGAAGATTTATGGTTCACAGAATTCGCAGACAACAAATGGACTGCAGGTAGATTGCACTAGCACTTGAATCTTGAAGCCTAGTTCATTCTAGCCTGGGCGAAGCCGGACACACATTAGCGGATTTACTACCACTGGTTTTACTAGTAATGCCTCAATCAGCCTTTTGGGAGGCTGTACAGCAGTTTACTGCCCTCCACAATCTTCAGTAAAAGCCTGGTACCTTTGAGGCATTGACATTCTTTAGCGTGTACATCAAGCGGATGGATCAGCTTAACTGCAAATGTCCCATATACAAATCTATAAACTAATGTTTATTTTCTTTTTAAACATACCAAGTGTGCCATAGCCTTGTGCTTACCACCTTTGTGTTGTATCTAATGGGGTGTATAAATTGCCACCTTAAATACAGTGTTATGCATTGCATTAGAAAAGTAAGTCAAGATATTGGGTCCAAAATTAGGAAGTTTTATTTTGAGACAACATGCTAAACTTTGACTTTTGGATAGGCCTCTGTGGCTAGATTACTGTTAAATGTGATCGTGTAAAACCAGTGGTTCCCAAACTTTTCAAGCTCACGGCACCCAAAACATGCCTCTCCATTTACGGCACACCCATTTTTTTTTTTACTTAATACTCTCAACCTCCTTTGTGCATTATTTGTACTTCCATGCCATTTTATTTAACCTGGTGATATGTTGGATAAGCCATAGGCCTAAATACTTTTATCATAGCACTATGAGAAGGTGGTTTACACCTTATTTAATTGATATTAAAAAAAAGAAGAAAAAAGTTCGGGATATGAACAGAAATATCCAGAATAGGCCTTAAATTAAAGTGCATAAAATGTCTACCTCCATCACAACTGCATTCTGAACTTGATATTATAGCTCATTTCTTAAAAAGTCATTATCAAGCATATTGGACTGTTCTGTGGAATCCCTGAGCATATGTCACGGCACCCACCACTTAGAAACCCTTTTTGTGTATATTTGTATGGTATGGTAGGAGCAGGCTTCACTTAGTCTCTTATGTTTCTTAATAGAGTGCTTGGCCAAACTTATATGCTTACTCAGAAAAGGAAAAAGGCTGCACTTTGCAAACGTGTTTTATTGCACAGACGCGTTTCTGCTTAGCGCCTTCCTCAGTGTGCTCAAAACACGCAGAGTGCAGCCCTTTTCCTTTTCTTTGTATGTATATTTCAAATAATTATTAACTATAGGCCTAGATCCAAAGGCGACCTACATAAAAGAGGGTGACTTATAAAATCAGTAACACTAGCTCACACTGAAATAAGACTATTTTAACTTACCTGGGAATCTCTCATCTGTTAGACTGTTTTGCTCCTTTTGAATTTCAATCAACAGATGTGGAGGCAGAGAAGCAGCAATTCTGGCCTAAAGCCACCAAGAGACAGCAGATGACCATGGTGGTGGATGAGATCAGATCAGCAGACTGGAGTTGAGCAGGAGTGCTTCCACAGTAGGCTATCCCAGGACACACAAGGAGCCTGGACGAGAGGGGATGCATCATCAGGTGCATCACCTGGGCAGACATCAGGAGGATGCCTCATTCCAGGCTCCGCTTCCTGTACAACACCCGTCCAAGCTCTTGGAAGCTCACACTGTGGCATGGTGATGTCGTAGGCTGACATCTGCAGGAGCATCAAGGTAAGCCTCCAACGCGTCAGGATGTAGGGTGGCACTGACCCAGGGATGCTTCTGTATAGCGCTATGATCAAATCCTGGCAATATGCAGCAAACCGTTCGCTGGCAACAGAAGAGCATGCCCTCTGGCAGGGTTTGTAAAGCATGCTTGGACCTGGTAAAGAGCGGCAGATGTTGGCAGACCTCAGAAAGCAGCCGGTCTTTCCAAGGGACATCAGGACCACCACTCTACGGCCAGACATGTGGTCCACAATGGCAAATTGGACCCTCCTTATCGAACTAACCATCCCTGGGGGGAAAGTAGACAGCTTGTTCTTGGGTCCCCTGCTCTACTTAACCTACCTGTGTAACACATTCGTCTTACTTATGAAAACTTTATTAACACCTTAAAGAACTTTGCTTGTGAATAGCCAAAGAGGATACATTTACTTACAGTAGGTTTCGGTTGCCTGGAGCAGTGATGCATGGAGTTCGGGAGCACATAACGTACAGAATGAACCAGATACACAAATGTCCCCCACTTAAAACATTGTTCAGTGTTGATCCAACCATGTAGACTTATTTTAGCTTGCCTTTAACTAGCTCTCATCAGCCTTTTATGAAGCTGATATTCTCATATTGGGCCACGTATAATGACAGGTGTCACTGTGAGAGCTGGACAGTTCTTAGCCACAGCCAGCAGGTGGTGCTAGAAGCTCACAAATGTAGATGATGTGAGGTGGCCTGTTTCTGGAGATGGTTCTCATGTAGGGCAACATGTCATGAGCTGAATGAATGTGAATGTGATTTATTACCCCCACCAAGGTGCACATGTTTCCGATTCAGTTTGTTTCTCCTGTCTGTTTGTTTGTCAGCAGGATTACACATAAAACTACCAGGGCAATTTTCATGACACTTGGTGGAGAGGTGGAGGAAAAACTGAGGAAAAACCCATTACATTTTAGATTTGAATCATGGGGTGAATGCATGGATTATTTTTGTCTTTCCTTAACATAGTAGCATAAAGCATTCGTCATTGGTGGAGATATGTGCTGTCCAAATACCCTTGGACAGATTGTTTTTCCATTTTAGCCATTTTAAATGTATAAACCCCAATGGTCAATCGGGACTGTGTTTTTCAATAATGGTGAAAGAATAATTGAATTATTAATATTCAAGTCAATATTGTTTGATTTAAAAGCTTTACAGATTGCACAGTAGCAACAAGAGGCCATATATTTTGTTTTTCATTTCTATAAATAAGAATCCATTTTGCCACAGGATGTAGCCTAGACCACATTTTGGGTTCTGAATACTTACCTTGACCATTGGTCATCACCACGGAAACTGCGCTGCTGTGTTCTCGTGGGTAAATGTCAGAAGCGGGAGATATTAGTTGGTCTATCAGATGGAAGGTCTTCATTCCTATGGCAAACATAATATTAAAACAAGCTGTTTGCTATGAGGACCCCTGGAAATGTCAGACATTTATAAACCTGTGCATTTTGCAGCTTAGCCATATATGACTCACTCCTTTATGTGAGTGTTAACATACGAGATGATCTTTTACTTGGACAAATACGGCCTTAGTTCTTCATTTAGCCTCTGATTGGAGGGCTGGAATGTTTGTGGGTCCATAATGCAAACCTCATATTTTCATTCAGTGTTCACTATTTGTAGAGGATATATTCTCTATATCCATTTTTAAATATTTGATGTTAGCCTTGAAAAGACAGAAGAGTTAGCCTGGCTGACACCATCCTAGAGCACATTCAAATGTGCTCTTACATTCATCTGGTCTCCAGGCTACAGAGGAGGCATTTTATATCAGAAGCAGTGTACCAGCCATTTCAGCCATGCATTCATGTGTGTGTGTGTGTGTGTGTGTGTGTGTGTGTGTGTGTGTGTGTGTGTGTGTGTGTGTGTGTGTGTGTGTGTGTGTGTGTGTGTGTGTGTGTGTGTGTGTGTGTTTTATAGTCTGTGAATACTAAGAGTCTTGGTATCTTTTAGGATTAGATAGTCAGCACCTTGGGATTTGTGCATAGGACAACTCCAATGTACAATACAGTGCAGTATCTTAGGGATCCTCAGAAGCCACATGTTGAGTGCACGCCACAGGCCCTGACCTCCTTCAACTTTATTTTTCTCCCCTGGCAGAATGGCTTCCCCATCAGGCACTTGATGAAACCCTGCCTAAGTCTGTCTCATAAAACAAGCGTCACATGTTTGTTTTAAAAGCACACAACTGTCGCTGATGTGCTGGCTTTTCACAACCTGTATCAGTTTGATAACCTTGCAGTAGCCTGATTTCATACATCAAGTCTTATTATAGCTTCCTGAGCGTATCTCAAAACACAACAGTTTCCTCATGACTGTATAAATCCTAACTGACATGAAAGGAAAAGTGCTGAAAAATCTCAGACTGCTTCAGGTGAAATGACAACAGGTTCAATGTCAGGATTCTGGAAAGATGAAAGAGGTTTGGTGGTTACTGCTTTGATAATGCAGCCCGTTTGTAGTGGAAACTTTAGATAGTCAGAGCCAAAAACAAGTCCAATAGGTCTTTGTTGCCTTGATATATTTTTTTTCCACCATACTTTGCACTGCAGTTTATCTGATCACACGGAACAGATAGGACCGATCAGGTAGGCGTTGCACTGTTGCACTACTCTGCTTCTACATGACTTGCAACAAGCAGTGGGGAAACTTAGAGCTACTTGATGCAAATGCACCTTTAATGTAAGAAATACATCAAGTATTAACGACAGACTGACCGCAAAGAGCTTCTCTGGCAGCAGTATAGGAAGTGGCTAGAGTGGCGATCGCAGGCTCAGCAGCCCTGAAATACATCTCCTATACTGTCAATAAGCTGCAAAATCAATCACAAAGCTTAAGGTCAGTGCTAAGTAAGAGTCACCCTCACGGCAGGTCAACAGGAGTAATACTGATGACCCAGTACAGTAGGTCTTTGGTATAATTTGCCCTCAATGGTGCCTTCCAGGCAGCGCATGCCTTCAAGGCACTACTCCCCTCAGTTTAGGGGAAGGTAGGATGAGGGTTGAGGGGGTTAAGGTTAGGAATAGGGTAAAGGTAGTGCCTTTTAGGCTGTGCTGCCTGGAAGGTGCCGTTGGGGGCAAAAAAACACCATTGAGCGGTACAGTAGCCCTGATCAGCTGTCAGTGGAAGTTGAGTGGCAGATCAACTGCTCAGTGGCTGGAGCGGTGACCTCATACCGTATGTTAAGAGGTGTGGAGCAACACAACACAGGCGACGGGGTGACAGTGAAGGGCATCGAATCCTCAGCTGTGAATTCAAGAGACCACAGTGAAATCCAATTCTGTCCAACAGAGGTAGCTGACATAGATTTCTGTGTTTAGCAGAGGGACCATTACCACCGGAAGACAGTCTGGAATCAATGAGGCATTGGGATCATTGCCCAAAAAACCCACATGTAAATCAATTTGGCAGAAATATCTCGGCACATGGGAACAAGGCATGGACAGAGTTACATATGAGATTGTATAACTACATAGTCCGCCCTATTTCCCCATTGTCCTCCTCTTCACAATTTATGAATGAGATTTGTCATTGTGGACAAGTAGATATGCTAAATTGGCACCCACATATGAATTTGAGTAAGGCGCACAAATTATTCAATGAGATGACTCACACAGGTTGTTTTTGCTCTAGTGTTGTTATATTTTGTTGTTTGCTGATCTTGAAATGTCCCCAATTGGAGACCAAAAAAAGTCACAACTATCCAGGGTGATGGTGCTTTTAATACACAAGTGGGTCATGTGTGACTGGCATCAATGTAGATCTGCACAGGCCTCTCCTCACCCACCCTGGAGGGCTTCTTTAATCTGTGCCCTTTGTGCTCCTTTTCTGTGCTCTCTGGGCATGAGAGGAGGTGCATAAATGGATGCATAGTCAAAGCTGCCGATCGGCATGTTTGTGTGTGCGTGCGTGTGTGTGTGTGTGTGTGTGTGTGTGTGTGTGTGTGTGTGTGTTTATATGTGTATTTGTGTGTGTGTGTGTGTGTGTGTGTGTTTGTGTGTGTGTGTGTGTGTGTGTGTGTGTGTGTGTGTGTGTGTGTGTTGTGTGTGTGTGTGTGTGTGTGTGTGTGTGTGTGTGTGTGTGTGTGTGTGTGTGTGTGTGTGTGTGTGTGTGTGTGTGTGTGTGTGTGTGTGTGTGTGTGTGTGTGTGTGTGTGTGTGTGTGTGTGCGCGCGCGCCACCTCAGTGGATATGCCAGATGGCCGTGGTTAAGGGGTGCAGTTTGAGGGAGCTCAGGTGGTCCGCCTCGAGCGCGGAAGCTTTCCACTGCTGTCGCATTCCCATGTTGGAGTAATGAGCTGAGGTTGCTTTTTAAGTCGGAGTGCAGTGAAGTGGAATAATGAGAGTTTGCTTTTCATTTTTAAACATAAAACTAGATGTTTTTACTCAAACAGTGTCATTTCGCAATCAACAAGTGCATATGTGGTGTGTAGGCCAATCTCACAATCTATGCATCTATGAGTCTTTTGTCTGCTGATTTCTGTTTAGTTTTCTTCCACCTGTAAAGCATTACAGGTTATAATCCATTATGGTGATTCAGCTGCTCTTTAGTGAAATGCCATTCTAGTGATATCCGTGCTGTTGTCTGCCCTGTTGTCACAGGACTGTTCTCTGTCACCACTGTTTTCCGGTTGTTTTTTGAGGTGTAGGTGTCTGTGATCTGCTTGCAGGCTCTTACACCAACTGTGATAGCTTAGTCACAAACTGAGGCAAGAGGTTTATTTGTGCATCTTTGCAGTCCTGGACCTAGCTGTCTCCTTCTGTATGCCCTGCGCATCTAAACCCCCATAGTACGTCATCATTCTCCAGGTGGTGGAAATGACTGCAGACTGCAGACTGCAGACCTTTGCTTTATTTATATCTAAGGCAGTGAACTTCACAACCACTTTTGATGGCTTCTCACCTACAAGACACAAGACAAGAGCTGTGCTGGACATGAAGTGTCCAGTGCAAGGCGAGTGTCCAGTAAATGAACAAATCTGCCAGCGTGTGCTGGAAGGAGGCTGTACAGGAAGGAGAAAAGGAGTCTGTGTTGTGCTGGAGGAAAGCCGTGCTGTTTCCCTTCCTCGAAGCCAAATTGTGTTGAGCAGGGGAATAAAAAACAGTTCACTAAAGCGGACAATTAAACACTTCACATTTGGAGCTAACATTTGAGAATGAGGGGCGTTTTAAGTGACTAACCAAGTCTGCCTACAAAGCTTTGATTGGTTCGCATCAGTGCTGGTACTAACAGCCATCAGCAGTTTGCATTAAAGAGCCACTTGACACATGTGGTGGAGAGGAGGAGCCCTTGAATTAGCAAAGCCTGCATGAAATCAACAGCACTGCCCACTGCCCACTGCCCAGTGGCTGCAACAAACACTCTTTTTCTCTGTTCAGTGGAGGAGAGGAGAGGAATTTATTTTGTATATATTTTTTTCTAAAACTGACAAGTTAAAAGTCAACAAGTTCACATTGGTCACAGTTAACACTGAGAAAAGCTAACTTGTTTTGCAATAGATGCATTATGCAGATCCCTCTGCACCTCTTATATACTGTATATTTCCACAGGATATGAGCATAATACAAGTGACAGAATGATATTGCGTTTTAAAAATGACTTGATATGACAAAAATGCATGACGTGGCTTTATATGTTTATTCTGAGCTGGATCTATTGATGTGATCTTTACACACATTATCGACCCTCTTTTTACAGGGAAACTGGGCAAGATCAACCTATGGAGAGACACTTTCCTGAGACTATGGCTTCCGGCCATACACTGCATATGTATACTGTATGTACTGCATGGTGCGTCATGCACTGACCATCCACACACATGTAAATGCAGGAGAGAGAGAAGGATGCATCTGTGTTATGTAACTTGGTCAGATTTTATGATCGCCGAGAAGCTCAGTGGGTGGACTGCAAAAGCCTGAGCAGAAACATGCCTGGCTTTCTGCACGCTTGTGTGGGTGTTTTCCAACGAGGTGCTTGAAACCAGCCAGAATGTAGTTTTCCCGAACAGTGATGCTGCCGTAATCAGAGGCAATTGTTAATTTGATTTGCTTCTTAGCCAAACGTGTCACTTCGCTGGAGGAAGACGAACGTCACGTGCTGGAATAGTTGGTGCTTTGCGAGGTTTCTGGGGAGCTGTTGATTTGAGAGCAGAAATATCTTAGAGTAGACTGATTGACTTATTTGCATTTTCCAAGTTCTTTGTTTTTACATGGGTCAAACTTTGGGCACACACACATACACACACACACACACACACACACACACACACACACACACAGATACAAAAATCCTTTGTCTATCCCCCTCTCCTCCTCTAACACTCTGCAGGAGGACGCCCAGCTGTCTTGACTGGCACATTAAGGATTTCACACCATGAGCCTGTTGAACTATCACGCGAGGATGACCTGTCCGAATCCATCTTCATATAAAGTCGGGATGAAATATCTTACCCTGTACTTCCTGCCCATTGCCATCTTTCATATATTGCAGCTGTAACATAACTTCATTGTCAAATTGAATTGAGTTGTGTTCTTGATGAACTTCCATTCAGATCTTACCAACTCCTCAGAGCAGTGTGGACTCGTGACCTACCAGAACCAAGCTCAGAACCATGGAAAACACTGAGCTATGATCTTTTTCTGTTGTTGAAAAAGCATGATTGCATTCACTGATCAGATGATTTGATTTATCAACTATCTGTCTCAATCTTCCGGATTGTGATTGTCATTTGAGATTTGGCATGGTTGCATACTACTGTAGGCTACAGGGACCAGGGTCAAAACATAATTTAGTTAATAATAGTTGGAATATCAACTGAATGTAGGCTAAAGTGTAAAAATAGTGTGAAAGATAACATGAAATGTCATCACACACAAAATAGTTCTTGAATCACTTTCAGACACAGACGGAAATTTCCATTTGCACATTGAGATCAAGTGTGAAGAAAATGCTTCCAAGCAATGTACTCTAAAACCCATAGGGTTGTACTGTACATCACTATCTCCTCACAGGATGACCTTTAGGTAACCCCTCGTTTAGCACCCCAATGTGTCTGAATAATCGGGCACGATTACAAGGTTTTATTGGTCATTTTATGCCGTTGAATATGGAAGCCCTAAGCGAAAACGTTTCCATAAATGTTGAACATTTTGTTCTTTATTCAGAGTAAGGCGTAGCTGATATGGCATTGTCAACGCAATCTCAACGTTGCCCTCCAGCGGAGCATGACGACAGAGGCATCATCATCACCACCACCCCACCACCACCACCGTGGATGCATCTCACTCCCTTGGTTCGGTTTAGTCACACACCCCTTTCTCCTTTTCTTCTCTTTCCTCCTGAGTTTCTGCATAATCACAGGGCTGTCGGAAAGCTTTAAAACAAGCGCAAGTTGTGGAGACGGCAGCAGGTAAGCACTGTTTGGAAACTTCTCCATGAAGATCATAATAGCCTCTCTTAAAAATGAGCGTTGGTGCTCAACGTTAGCCTACTGTAATTGTTAATAAATCTGTTGATTATTCAGGAGCGAACGTACGGTCGTTATGTTTGAATTACAGTTCCACTTACTCAAGGCGGTCTTTCATACTAATGTGTGTTGATACTGGAATGAAATACCGTGCATTTGAGAGGCTTACACTACCTTGTAGATACTTTTTATACAATGTCACTAAACCACTTATGCAGGACTTTGACTCGGGTGGACGAAAGGCTATATAGTGTAGGTCTCTCGACTAAAATGACCAGGAACTTGATGTTGAAAATTAATCTAGAGAGTGTTTCCCAGTCATTGTTTTTTCAGATTATACTATATCTAAATATGGAAAAAATCTGTTTGCACACATGCCACCGTCGTTGACTTATGACTTCAATAACCCTTCGCTGTTCAGGGACGCTTATTGTGGTCATAGCTTACGTTTAGGCTACTGCAAAAGTTTTCTTCCTTCGTCAAAATGATAAGTTTTAATCGATGCTAATCGACAGTTATGCTCAATGCGTATTGGCTTTAGCACAACATTCAGCATCACGCATGTGGCTCTGGCTTTTAGTTGGCTATACATGTGGGTTACATATTGCCAGACCTGTGGGCTGCATTTGGAATACAGAGTGGCATTTCAGTTGGATTTAAACCAGATTAAGTTCTCATTTGACACACCACGGTGAGCAATCAGTAATCATGGTGGGGAATCATATAATATTAACCCATGGGCAGTGCTCAGATAAAGACTTTCAGCACTGAGGCAGTGATGGGAGCTGTCTACCCGTAGGGTGCTGAAATAGCGATAACGCCCTCTCCAATTCGCCTGTAGGGCTCGGGTGGCTTTAGCTACTATTTTGGAATTGTGTATATCGGAGATAAACAGGTTATTTTATTTTTTAATGTACTGCAGATGTGTAGACTTTACATGTTTACTGAACCAGAGGGTGGTTACGCTTGCTCTTAAATGTGATTGATTTCAGCAGTTTTGCACGTATGCCTAATATCCTCGTGTCACCTATGGCTCACGTAAAGAAAAACGTTAATTATGCTAATTGTACGGTGATCAATGTCAAAGATGCAATTGCAAAGATTACATTTTGGGTTGAAAGGTTTCTTTTTGCTTGTTGAAAACATGTATTTGATGTAAAAAAAAACATGTTCTTTGTAGCCATCCTTAACAAGCTGATGCCTGTTTTGTTTTTGCACATGAATGAATGCTCAGGTCCCATCTGTGGATTCAACCCAAGGAGAATACCCGTTGTTACATGGAGCCTTTTCCTTTTGTTTTGCCAATAACGGATATCTGAGTTCCCAAAACTGGCAGAAGGTTTGCTGCTTATTCTGAGATTCTTGTTGTCATTGCATTTGCTGAATCCAAGATCACTCTCTACTTTAAATGATTGACTTTTAAATTGAGCGTCAACAGACATGACACCTGTTTGCCATCCTGGTGAATGACTTCAATGAAGACTAATACCTCTTTGGAAGATTCAAATTAACAGCATTCTCCCTCGCCTCCATTAAGCAATTGATTTTTGGCCCCTTTAAACTCGGTGGATCTTTCTGCATGTAAGTCAGTGAAGTTTCCTCAGCCTCTAGCAAACTCTAGTGAACCGGCTCCCTGTTAGATCCCCTGTAGCCCCCGAGTGGAGCTGTCCGTTACACAACACTGAAGCTCTCAGCCCCCGCTGGACCGCTCCTCCGCCCCGCCTGATCCAGGATGAGTGACTCATCGGATGCCACCTCCCCTGGCGCCGCGCTCACCGGCGTCCCCTCCGCCGTCGTCTCCAAGGTAGAGCTGCGGGTCTCCTGCAAAGCCCTGCTCGACCGGGACACCCTCAACAAGTCCGACCCTTGTGTCATCATCATGGTGCAGAACCAGGGGCAGTGGACAGAGGTGAGTGAGGGTCACCCTTTCCCCCCCTTCCTCCCACACACCCATCATTTATGTACAGATTTGCAGAAAAGCGTGAGGTGAATCCGAATCCAATCACTCGTACACTGTGTTGAACTCTGTACGTTATGTTAAACATTTGGCCCGTGGCAGCAGAAATTATGTATCTACATTATGCAGAACTGTGTAATTCATGAGTAACATTGATATTAACATAATGTGCATGAGTGGGTGAGTGGAGACCGTCTCGCTCTCCCCTAAGTGGGCGCCAGTTTATGCCATTGTCACTTGGCGTAGTCGGCAGTGTCATGGTGCAAGTGGGTTGCCCATATTTGTGTTGTGCCATGTCAGAGCCGTCACACACAACGTTCTGGAGGCTCGACGCTGTCTGCACTCGGTGCCGCGGTGGATAACAGACAGCGCTGAGATTTGGGGAGCGAGCCCGTTTGTGACTCACGTCAGACTGAAGGATGAAGTCTTAATCCTGCTCCCATTATTTCAGCACCTGCGCCTTGTTCCACGGTGCACAGAGAACATGGTGGAACCGTGGACAAGTGGCAGTCAGTTCGGGCTTGAAGGAATGCCCACTTATCGCCGCAAATTCATACCTCCCACAAGTGAGGCACCTAACTCAGTCAGCAAAGTGGCACAGCAGTTTGCCTATTGTCAGCCAGGTTTACAAAGCCGGTTAAATCTCCGGTTTGCTTCACCTCGCCCGGCTTGAGTTGGAGCCCGATGGCAATTACTGTGTCTTTGTTTTTCTCCCTCTCTTTCTCACTGTCTGTCCTTCTTTTTCTCTGGCCACTTCATCCCTCTCTCTGTTTCTCTCTCTCTCTTTTTTTCCTGTCTCTTTCTTTTCCTCTTGTCTCTGAATACATATTCTTTCCTCTCTCTCAAAAAGGCACTCACTGAAATGCCCATTTTGCGCACATCTCTAAATATACTCATTTGCAAATCAAAGGACCCTTCAGAATGCATTGAGAATGACTACATTCAGTCTTTCTCTATCGGGGTGTCCTTCAAGTTTATGCAGATACACTTCTCCATTGACATTTTATGCTTCGACATTTGAAGTGAGGACATTTTGAAGTCGAGAGAGTCAGGCAGTGGTCATCCTTTTTGTGCTTTCCAAATGGATAACCTGGGTAGGGGATAAAATATATCTCTCTGATGTCTCCCTGAAAATACATCACAACTGCAATTAACTGGACAACAGAGCCGTCACTACCACCCCTGCCCCCCATCCCAGACACTCCAGTAACCCCCATCACTTGTCGTATGAATATTAAGTAGGTCCTTAACGAGAAATGGCTTAACAATGGCTTAACAATAGTCTTACTTCAGTATCATGAATAACAAACAGATTGGTTGCACTCTGAAAGTTTCCTTCTTATAACACTATAGCTAAGTCTCAGCAGGCAGCCTCCATAATTTGTCACTATACCTGATTATCCAACATGCAGTAGTTTCCCCTGGGAATACCAAAGGCTCTGTCATGCTGTATCTTCGTGTGCTCCCACTAGGAATATCCGGGCCCCACAGGCTTTGTTCCTCCCAAGTCTATCTACATCTCAAGCAAGATGAATTGCAATGTGTGTCTCAATATTCAATTAATTGGGCCATGTTTCAGGTACAGCAGCATGTATGTAAATGGGAGCGGTGTTGGAGAGAGAGAGATAATGAGCCGTGGCAATTAGTGGGCTCCCGACAGTTACGTTTCAAAAAGCAACGTCTGCTGAGGAATGTAGCTTGGGGATTAGCTCTGACCAATAGCTGGAGGAGTTTGTGCGGGTCTTTTTTTCCAAACCCAGAACTTCTACGTTTTAATGTATCCAAATGAGCAATGGGCTCTGAGGGAGAATTGTGAATGGGAAAGCCTCCTATAGTGCATTGTGGGAAGAGTAATGACTTCATTCTATATCCGATTGATGATAACAAGACTCCCGGCGTGACGAAATGGAGGAAATGAACCTGTAAGCAAACAAAATAGAGGGTGTTTTATATTCCTAAATGAGTTCATATTAGAATGGTAATCACGCATGCTAACTGCATGCTTGCTGAGTGTTTGCACACAGCGAAATACAGTCAGTGACAATGTGGCAATTCAGTGGAGCAATGTTTGTCAGCCGAGCAGCATAATCAGATTCCAGCAAGTAGATGAGCCACCTGGCCCCATTCTAAAGAACCTCCAACCACTGCCAAAAGCTGTATTTACTCATTTCCAACCCTTACCTGCCTATATAAACACATTTTCTTTTCAAATTAGCATATGCTTTCCAGGAGATAATTACAAATAACAGTTCACATGGTAGGGTCACCCTTCCACCCCCACTCCCCCGACTGAGTTGATATTTCATGGCATAACTGAATGTCAGGTATCACGGCGGGCCACATGAGGCTGGTGAGCCCGCGGTCTTTCCTCTCCGCTGAGCAGTAACACATCTGATTACAACCAATTAATCATGTGAAGCCTGCGATCTGCTGACTAAATGACTGGAGTCAGGTGTGTGTCTGTGCGCCTGAGAGAGCCACCTCCTGTCCCATCCACTGATTTGCATGTAACATTGGCCACTGATGAGATAAATGGTAGCCTATGCACCTTCTGTTGAGTAGGCGATGCAGTTAACTATGAAAATCCATATCAGCAGTGATGATAAAGACGCTGTGTAGGTAATGATATACGAAAGCACGCAGTTGGAACTGGAGTGGGTGATGTGGCGCTGTAACAGGTGCATATTTACGGCAGCGGAGTTTGGGCAGAGGTTAGTGTAAGTGTAATGGCCGGGTGTGTGATTATCGTTAAAGGAAGAGCTGCCTCGTGGTGCCGAGAGCTCTAAATCGAACAGCGTGAGAGTGCCAAGATCATCTTTCGCTCGCTCGCTCGCTCGCTCGCCCCTACAGCATTTCCTCTCCTCTCCACTCTGCACTCTCTGTACAGCATGGGCACTCTCATAGCCTTGTGCAAGAGCTCTCAAGGGATTACTGGAATAAGACTGGAGTATCTCAGCAGCTCTCTACACTGTGCTGTTGCACAGTTTGTCCTCAGAATCCTGATATTACAGGGGGGGTTTTTTACAACTATTTACACTCTGGGTCTATTTTTTTTTCAAAACTCTACACAAAACCCAAAATTGCTCACACAAAAATGCAAAAGGCCTCAAGTCTCTGGCAAAAGGATGCACAGCATTCAAAATGTCATAAACACATCTTTAAAGTAATTATTCATCTCACATTATAAACACTTTTGTCATAATATGACATTTTGGTTACATCATGTACCACACTGTTGCTCAAAAGCTAAAGCTCCTCTGTCTTCTATGGGCTTATGTATATTCCCATACAGCCAACAAGGAAAAAGCTAAACAACATACAATGACCACCAGGTGTTCATGGAGTTTTCAAAAAACTGATTTTGCCTTAAGACATGTTTCCAAAGAAAGAAATTACTACTATCAAATAAATCATTTTGCTTTTGCTTTGTGTGTGTGTGTGTGTGTGTGTGTGTGTGTGTGTGTGTGTGTGTGTGTGTGTGTGTGTGTGTGTGTGTGTGTGTGTGTGTGTGTGTGTGTGTGTGTGTGTGGGAGGGGTGTATGTATTCATAGGCCTATAGACCCTTTCAACTTTCCTAAGCATCCTAATCATTGAGCTAATGGTAACTTGGGGACAAACAAAAATGCAGTAAAAAAGACAAGTTTTACATAAAGTTGCCTTTTTTGTAGAACATTAAAGTTCTTAAACTTTATTAGCGTTCTATTAAACGCTAAAGTCCGATTAATATTAATTTCAAAGTATCTGCATTGATTCTGACCATTTCAACCAGAAATCCTCTAAGAGCCGATTGGAAGGGTCTATACCTCTAAATAGAGTATGCTCATTTAGGCCTGTTGTAAGGCAATGATTAGATGGTGTTAAGTAAAGCAATCAGTGTTTACAGAAGAGAGTGACGCACTGGTGAATAAGTGTGTCATGTTGATAGGTTATGTTTGAAAAAACAAAGTCAAGTTGCTTCCTGCTAGTTATAATTTTGTGTGGTGTTTTGCTAATCGTGTTTTAGCAAATTGAAAATTGTGCCAAACACTGATTATTAGTGTATGGTTTAGCATAATTTGTTGTGGTATTATGGTGTTTGAAAGACATGTTTAGAAAATTGTGTGACAAGGAAAGATTTAGTGTGTAAACAGTTGAAAAAACTGTAACAAGCATTTACTGGTGTGTTTGCATTACATTGATTCTGCAGAGGTGTTCTGCAAAGATTCTGATGTCTGTGGATGTCTTTCCCTATACTGTGTAACGCTGAAGAAAGAGAATCAGAGAGAAGAGGGAAATTAATTTAAGTCTGTGAGGGAGTTTTGCTCGGGGCTTTGGCAAATTCCCAGCTGAGGGCGGAGAAGCCTTCAGTCAAAGTTATTGAACATCATTTTAATGGCATTTGATGGCTGTTATTGTGGCTGAGCAACATGCATATCTGGGGCTTGTTGACAGTCTGATGAACCAGGCTGTGGGCTGGAGAGAGAGAGGGGGGTATGAGGAGCGTGACAGAGTGGAGTGGAATCATTTGTATGTGTACGGCACAGGAGAAGAGGCTATAGGGAATGAGGCGCTATATGGAAAGGGAACGTGTGCTGCTGTTGACTGGTGCCATTTATTCACATGGTGATATGTGGGGCGAGCTAACTCGATCAGCGCAAAATGCCATGGCCTGGAGCTGGTGGTCTTCAGTGGCCGCATGAGGATGCATGTGTGTGCATCTATCCCGTGCAAGTTGTACACACAATGAAAGTGTCCATTAATCTCTGAGTTAAAGCAGATGGATTTGCATTTATATCTGCGATATCCTGAAGGTAACTGAAGAGAACTAGCATGCTGAGATAAATATGTGTATGTGTAGAAAATATGTGTATGTGTAGAGAATATGGTGTGTGTGTGTGTGTGTGTGTGTGTGTGTGTGTGTGTGTGTGTGTGTGTGTGTGTGTGTGTGTGTGTGAGTGTGTGAGTGTGTGAGTGTGTGAGTGTGTGAGTGTGTGAGTGTGGTGAACGTGTGAGTGTGTTTGTGTGGTGAACGAGTGGGCGGTTTGTGAGTTTATGTGTGTGTATGTGTATGTGTACAGTATGTGTATCTGTATCTGTATCTGTATCTGTATCTGCATCTGTATCTGTATTTGTACATTGTATGTGAATTTATTGTGTGTTATATGAATGTGAATGTTTGTGTGCTGTGCACAGCGCACCGTCATTTGTGTTTCCACTGGGTTTGCAGGCTTCACAGACGAGTGTTTCCAGTGGGTTTGCAGGCTTCACAAACGTGTGCTTTGTTTCACTGTTCCACTTGGCACTGTCGTTGTGATGTAAATGACTGAATCAAGTTTGAAAAGGGAGGGAGGGAGAGAGAGAGAGAGAGAGAGAGAGAGAGAGCTGTGTCTCTAGGCTGTCTCCGCCGTATCTGATCGCTTTCCCTCTTTTGTCTTTGTAGTCACTCTCGTCAGCAGCATAGCTTTAGTCTTCTGACGTGACTCTGGTGACAGTCGCTCTTCCTCATTAAACCCTCTCAACTGACACCACTCGGCTCTGTAAACTTCCGTCAGAACCCCCCCCCCCTCCCGCCCTTCTGAGCGTGCCCAGTTCCTGCAATGCCCCCCCACCCCACCCCACCTCCCCGAAAAGACGAAATTGGATTCCTCTCAGCCATGTGCCCTTCTGTAATGACGTATCCAGAGGGACACACAAAGACGAGGCCGCCGCGTTTGAAGTCGCCAGTGGGACGGCGAACGTGAGCCGATTCACACGGACCCCTGAGGTTCCAACCCGCGTCAGCCAGCACCGCGTGGATGTGTGTGTGTAATCACCACCCCCTCCTCCATGTGTACACACACACATGCACACACACACACACACACACACACACACACACACACACACACGTGCGCACACACTCACACACTCACACACACACACACACACACACACACACACACACACACACACACACACACACACACACACACACACACACACACACACACACACACACACACACGCGCGTGCACACACACACACACACACACACACACACACACACACACACACACACACACACACACACACACCCTTCCATGCTGGTGTTGCCGCCCGCGGGCTGCAGGCTTCACAGAGCCGCTCATGCCAGCTTGGACATCACACAGACATCACTGTGGCGTTACAATGGGTTTGGAGGTTGGCAGAGAGGGGGAGAGAAACTGAGAGAGAGAAAGAGAGATATCATTCATGTTTTCTCTGATGTCAACACACCTTCCACACCACGTTTCCCCTCCTCTGGTTTTTAGCTCAGGATCTCAGTTTCCATCCTTGCCACTAGGATCTCCGGCTATTTTCATACATGTGACGGAAATGAAAATAAAAGCTATCGGTGTCTGCAAAAAGCCTCTGACTGGTGACAAAAAAAGTCCTTTAATAAAGTTTAGGGGTGCTGAAGCGGATGTGTTCAAGAAAAGCAATTATCCTCTGAAACATAACAGATGTGGGCGGAAGAATTTGGTCTCCGATGATGCCAGTTCTCTAATTAAAATGCAGAATCAAAGTGATTTTTTTTTAATCACCGCCTACTTCCACTGTAGCATATCCAGTGCAAACATGTCCTGTTTGATAACAGGGCAGAGCGCCCTCCAGGCTGTGTCAAAGCAGCGTCTGTGCTCCCAACACACAAGCTACTCAGGGTGGGCAACCTTCTCTTATTCCACTGACATGAGTTCACTTACAAGTTGGGCATTCTAATACAGGATTGTACACAGATGTGACCACTTATGCATCCTTTCAGATGCACACACACACACACACACACACACACACACACACAGAGAGTTTTGCATCCTCACACATAGTGTATACTGAACACTATACTGTCCAATTATGTAACTGGGTGAAATACTGTACCGTACAGTAGACCCTTTACTGAAGAGAGCCATGTATGGTGCACATTGGGTAGTCCGCAGGGGTTGCTGTGACCACTGACAGGTGTGATGGAGGAGACTCATTCTTCTTGATGCCAGTTAAAGAGAGTCGTTGGGGATTTGATGTTGTAGCAGTCACGCCGTTAGTGAGATGGATGGGCCGAGCTGCCCACTGAGTGCTATATAATGTAGACGTAGAGAGGATAGCAAATGACCTCTCTGAAAGCATCTGACAGCCCATCTGACAGACATGTAAGAATTTTCCAAAACATAGTTATTGTGTTGTTTATAAGCGATGCTTGAGTAAGTTGTGAAAAAAAGGCATTCCTGTCATTTAGTGGGAAAGATGTTTTAAAGTGTATAATGTGCAATATGTATTTGCTATGCAGTCCTCAAACTCATTTGCATAAAACTCACCAACAAAATGTTTTTTTTTCCATGGCAAAATTTGGAATTTAATCAGGGACATTTGGTGACACAATCCACTGGGACCCAATCACGTTTGGCAGCGAAATTGTGTGATTACCCTCTGGCCTTGTTGCTCTTTCTCTCTCCCTCTCTCTCTCGCTCTCTCTCCCTCTCTTTTTATATCTCTCCTTCTGTCCGTCTCTCTTTCTTCCTCCTCCGTGCCAGGCAAGCTGACTGGTTGGCAATAATACACAAAGGCAGGTCAATGAGGGAAGCCTGACAGCACAGGTTCAGACAGGAGGACCCCCGGCGGTGATTGGCTCACCCCTACATGCTAAGCTCTCCAGAAGCCCACCCTAAGAAGTCCTTTATCCCCCCTGCTGTCCCTGCTGTGAGAGAGGAATGTTCACAAGATTAAGGCCTCATCATTCAACAAACGTGGCTGACAAACACAGGCAGGCGAGCAGTCTGTGAACGTGGTGTGGTGTGAATGATAATGGATTAGGTGTTCTCTCTGGCACGACCATATGGAGATTGCCATTGAGTCAACTGATTTAGAGGGCTATGAATGAATACTGCAGGTTTTTCCCCCCTTTTGTTATACCTTCATTGAAAAAAAAGATGGAAAAGACATTTCAAAAATTTGAATATTTTGATCAGGGAACAATTGAGAAGAATATTTACGGTGATGTTTACAGAATCTGACGTCTGATGTCTATGTTTCAGTTTGACCGCACAGAGGTGATCAAGAGCAACCTGCACCCGGTCTTCGCCAAGGTGCTGTCGCTGGACTACTACTTTGAGGAGGTGCAGAAGCTGCGCTTTGAGGTGTACGACATCCACGGAACCCACAGCATCGGCACCCGCGATGACGACTTCCTCGGAGGAGTAGAGTGCACACTAGGCCAGGTGAGCCTTACCTGGGTGTTTTACTTGGTGCACCTGTTTGTGAACATGTGTATATAGCCCGGTAAGCATCAGTGTTCTTTCTTACTTAGAAGGATCCTGCGGGGCACTGGAGGGTAGCCTAAAGGATGGGTCTCCTTCTAAAAAGCTTAGGGGACATAACATTGTTGTTAAGCTTGTTTGGTCCCCTAGGGGCATTGGTCAAAAGGGGTCTATTCCATAGTGGCGCTACACCAAAAACAAGACCTCTCAAAAAGTCAAGGTCAGGAGAATTAATTCAAAGTAAACACAGGACTTTACAATAACTCACCTTAATAGAGAATAGTGTGGCTAAAAAAAAGCTAGTCACAAATGCACATGTTTGCACATGAAAAGAGATATGTGATTTGTCATCTCTGATCATGAATGGATCACAGATGAAAGACATGGCTTTTAGCGCGTGTGTGCTGAGATTTCGATTGAAAGGAGACGTGTGCTCTGACCTACAGATCGTGGCCCAGAAGAAGATGGTGAAGCCTTTGCTACTGAAGTACGGGAAATACGCCGGGAAATCCACAATCACAGTAGGTTTGGTTTCCACTGACTTGTCTTGACCTTGATGGATGCAGCGAGTCTCAGAGAGCCTCTGTGCAATGACAAAAAAAGAGAGATGGAGAGAGAGATAGAGGTCACCAATCACCATGCAGAACAGAGGAGGGGGGGGGGGGGGGGGGCGGGGCAGAAAAGCACAGGTTTTGCAGATACCGCTTAACACGCCAATGAACTGCCATGTTCAGATGGAAACCTCTGAGAATAAAGTGTTAAGTGTTATGTGAAAAAAAAAACCCTGTAAATGGTAACAAGGTGACATTGAGTCAGCGAGGAGATATATTCACCAGCACTGATTTATGGTCAGCATGAAAACATCTTTTATGCCACTATCTGGAGATTTTCTAGAGGTTGTTAAAAAATGTCACTAAAAATATAATGGAAAAGGCAAGGAGTCACCATCAATATGCAATGAGCTTTCCGACGATGAAAAGCTGATGTTGAATCAACGTTGATATCCGGGAGGAGATGTCAGCGTGGAAAAGGTGACACTGAACCAACATGGATTTTCGCGAGGCGCTTGTGTGCGTTTGAGTAATCACAGGGGGAGGCCTTATCTCTCTGGCAATAAAGGTGCTCCCTCTCTCTCTTTGTCTCTCTCTCTGTCTCTTTGTCTCTCTCTGTCTCTCTCTCTCTCACCCTCTCTGTCTGTATTTTCCATCCCACCCCACCCAACCCTATTCAAAGTCCCCCATGACAGAGCTGGAAGCGGATGTGTAGCCTTTAGCTCTCCTGATTAAGCACGTGGCAATATGGCGCCTGAGAGATGCAGATATTCCCCACGAAGCACACAGCTGCAGCAGGCTCAGAGCGGGGGGCCAAATGTGGATTTGTTGTTGGGGATCGACCCCTCTTGTTGAGGTGGCTGCTTTTGGAGAATGTCGTGCCAGGGTTAGCTGGAAGCCATCAAAGCCAATTGGAACTGAACCAGAGGCCCACGCAGTCAGGTTAATAAATTCAGGGATTAGAGTGAACTCGAGTCGTCCCCCCCCCCCCCCACCCCCCCCAACAACGTGCCTTTTCTTCTCGGGCTTGATAATAAGCCTCCGATTAAAGGAGCCGAGGTGATTCATCACCGCGGCTGAACTTGTGCCTCGATGTGCCCCCCAGCTTATCACGCGCATAATGAGCATAATGGCTTCCCTGTCATTACATATGAGTACACTCCTCGCCGAAGACATGTATCTGATCGCGCTCACGTGCCGACGACAACACGCCATTATTGGAGACGGTACACTGGGCTCCTGTCGCTGTTTTGGGGGGAAAAAAGCCCCGATGGCGCTCGGATAAGTGAGAGTGCACGGATGCTGTGTCTCAATTCTGCCTCCACGGGGCTTCACGAGCCCATCGTGACTTTGGCTGGCTGGGTAGTCTAGGCTGAAGATAATTGTGGAAGATGCTGACGAATATCATGCACAGCAGGTGCTGCTAGAAGCAGCATGAGTGTTATGTTGCGGCTGGTCCATTTATATGGTGAGGTGCTAACTGGTACTCATGCCAAAGCATTAGTAAGATTCCAGGCCACTGTTGGCATCCTTGGAGCAGGACTAATTTTATATGATTTCTTAATTTATATATATTTTTTATGGTAACTCAGCAGATATGCTTCATATATAATTCAGTTTATCATCCATGTTAGTTGCTGTCTTGAGCATTTTAATACGGTATTCTGGGCATACTGTAAATGAAACTGAATAAATGACTTGTTTCCAGCGCTTTAGGCACCCAATGAGCTCTGCTCTGTAGATGTGGAGTTGATGAATGAGCACAGGAAGAGGAACAGTGTGTTTGTGTTGTTAGCGCTGGAAGCCATTAGTGTATTACACAGCTCTACCTCTCCGTACTCATAGGGATCCAAGGGGGCATATGTGTATGCATGACAAATAACAGCTCTCTTAATATCTCTGCATATTTAGACAAAAGTTTTATCCGTCTTCCTGTAGTTGCTGACCACATAAAGTCTGAGAGCTTTTCTCGTCAGTGTATGCCTTCCTCCCTACGTCACAGACAGCTTCTTGTCCTCAGTTCAACTCTTAATAGCTTTATCTTCTCTCAGTGATATGACTGAATGAGTCGACTTCAGTAGGCTATCTACACGGCTGAGTCCAGCTCCCTCTGCAGAAGTGTTTGACTCATTTCTCCCTCTCACTGATGGGTGACATTTCTCTGTTTCAGACTGTCTTTGTCTTCTTCTTTTCCCTCATCTGTGTAAATCTCCCTGCACTGCCCATGTTGGTGTTTCATCCCTGCTCTCCTAATTCCTAATGTGTATTCTCCATGATGATGATGATGATGATGATGATGATGATGATGATGATGATGATGATGGTAATGGTGATGGTGGACATGGTGGTAGTGATGATGATGATGATGATGATTTCATCATCATCATCATCATCATTTTTGTTGCAAGATCAGTCTGGAAATGTTTCATCATCACCAAAAATGCATACAATTACAGTGACATAAAATACAAATATATGTACATTTATCCAAACACTAATTATAACAACTAAATACATCAGATAAACCTCTTCAATTTACATTTGATCATGACTTAAGCTCCATACTTAGTTTTAGAATTGCCTGGTCTACAAAGAAGTGTTAATATTCCAGAGGAATAAAATAAGAGAAGTCTGCGTGCACCAAATGCTCTTCACCATCCCAAACTCTTCCCCTGTGGGGCTGTGTGATGAATCCCCCTCGATCAGAAATGGGGCAAATTGTTTGTTATTAATGGTAATGCCTGTTAGACAGTAGCCTACATAGGAGCAGATGCTGGAGTGTGTACAAATATTCTGGCACATGCCCAAAAATGGGCGAGAACATCGAAGAAGAGTCCATGCAACCATTCAGAAGCCCAGTTGGATTCAATTGGACCAAAGCTTTTTATAGTTTTAATTGAAATCGATGGGCCAATAGCATTTCTCTCTCCCATTATATTCAGCCATTATTTCTGGGCAGTCTTAATGTGTTGCTAAATGACCTGTTGAAGGGATTGACTTACTATCTCTCCATCATTTTGTTATCTTCCTTCTATCATCCCTTCTTGTTTTACCTCAATAATAACTGAAATGTTTAACCTTTTTCTCACCTTCCCTCAAAGAAGGATGACTTTTGCTGGGAATTCAAATGTCTCATGTCTGTGTTCTACATTTTACTTTTGTCTGAGGTGTTGGAAAAAGGGAGAATCGATCCTTTGATCATCCAAATAACTGAATTAGCATCGCAAAGCTTTCATGTACTCCAGAACCTGTTCACTTTGCCTTTTTTTCCAGAAGTAATACTGCCGGTCTTCAAATGAACCCAAAGACATGCAAAGACAGGAACAACAGAGCAGTAATGATTATCTAGAGTAGACTGAGGCTGAAGTTTTTATCCCACATTAAGAATTCATCTTCCGTGCATCTGATTTTCATAATACCTAACAGCAGCAGTCTGCAGTGGTACCGTTGGGGGATGCACAGATGCTCTATATGCAACACGAGAAAGATGAATCAGATGAAAGCATTGATGAACTGTAGAAACCTCTCATTCAGCTTTGTTTCCACGTCTAGGTTCACGCCGAGGAAATCTCCGGCAACAACGGCTACCTGGAGCTCTCGTTCTGCGCCAAGAAGCTGGATGATAAGGTACTGTAAGAGCAAGACACTCTTCTTTCTTCCCTGCCATTACACAATTAGCAAGGTTGTTCGTAGATAAGCACCTGCTCAGTGCAGTTCCGCCCCCACCCCACCCCACCTCGTCCCCACCCACCACCACCACCACATACCAATGAGGCAGGGCTGCAATGAGGATGGAATTGATTTCCCTTTTCTTCAGGTCATTGATAATTTATTACTCGACAATGAAGTGCAGAAGTGTCTGAGTTCCATCCCAGGAGCTCGGTGCCAAGCACCCTGTGATAAATGGGCAGCGGATGGGCTCTGACTCACCCGGTGTGGATGATGAGATTTAGAGTGGGGACTCTGCCCAGTCCTGCAAATGGGCTTAGTTTAGGTTGGCAGCACTTGATGACAGAAGCCAGACTGGAATTGAGTCATGTTTTAATTTTTTCATATTTCACTCTTGGTCCTACAGTATATTTCCTGATGCAGTACAGTATAGCGCGAGGCTGAGCATCGTCTGCAAAGCTTTTCTACATCTAGTATTTCTTTGGATGTGGCTATTATTGCAATAGTTCCCTTTGCTGTCAAATGCTTGCCTCACAAGCTCACACACAGGTGATCGTTCCTTTGCATCAGCAAGCTAAGGTGTGTGTGTGTGTGTGTGTGTGTGTGTGTGTACTGTGTGTGTGTATTGATATATGTCTTAAGAGATGAGTCTGAGTCTTAAGAGATGAACATGGTGAGGTTGCTGGCTGGCACTTCACTCTGTGTGCAAACAGCGCCTCCCACACAAGGCCTCCCACAATACACCACTGGCCCTGAAGTTACGCAGGTGTCTGATCATCCCCCGGCGCCTGCCCGCGCCACACAAACGCCTCCGCACTTCACCGCCCACACCTTCTCTCTGCACTCATCTCCTCTCGTCTGTGTCTCTCCATCTCTCTCTTTCTCTCTCCGTTGGTCTCTCTCTCTCGCGCGCTCCTCGTCTCCATATGCTTTTCTCCTCCTTTGTTGTCACTCCATGTCTCTTGTCTTGCCATATCCCCCCTTTCCTCTATTCTGTTTCTGTAACAGTCATTCTGCAGCCCCCCCCATCAACCTTTCATGATCAGCTTCTCTCGCACTCTTTCTCTTGCCTGGGGCGATGACTTCCACTGTGTTGTTACCGGGTAAAAACACACCGCCGCTTTCTCCCCGTTTTTTTTTTCTCTCTCTCTCTCTCTCCCTCCTTCCTCTCCTTCCTGAGTTTGTGCATTTTAAGGGCAGCTCAGACCATATCCAAGGGACGCCCTCGATTGCTGAAGTCATCCCTAACGCCTCACAAAGCTCAGGGTAGATGGAGAAATCAATCCAGTGTGCCTTTTTCTCTGAACGCGGGAGAGACTCACGGAGATAGCGCTGTGGCTCGACTGAGATGGAAATGTTTGTTTTGGAGCGGAGCGCTTTCGAATTTTGGGAGCGCAAACACAAACACCCTGATCACCCCCACACACACTACTTCAGGCGGTGATTTCATAATGCACAAGCCTGGGACAATATTTGTTCTTTTTTCTCGCAACCACTTTTCAGTCATATCTCCTCTTTTCACTCTCCATCTGGTTCATTCCACCCTTCCTTCCATCGGTCTTTGTCTGCTCTCTCTCTGCTCCCTTTCTCCCTGCTCTCCTTCTCTTTCACTCGCTCTGAGACCTTATTGCAGGCGAGTTTTATGTTGCACAAGTGGCCTCTTTCATGCCTGCATGGATGGGTGCGTCATAATGTGAACCGCCATCACTTTCATGACGGGTGCGACTGGCCATGCTGGATCTCTGATGACAAATGCAGAATTGTGTCTCAACACATTTCAACACTCCGCCATGCCAAACCAATCTCGGCCTATAAATGATGGAATATCAAAACTCCCAAGATTGGACAGGCAGTAATGGGAAATTCAAATTCTGAGGGAAAATACAAATGAATTCTGCCTCGCACATCCAATCTTTGCCCTCTGAGTTATTCTTTTTTATATTCGAGCATCATTATCATCCACTAGTCTAGTCCCACCCTTACAAATTGCCTTTATCTGTGGAAGGCTTTGACTAATGGACACTTAATCAAGAGCTTCGTAGTGCTCTGTATGGATACGGTATGCTCTCTCAACAGACAAGACATCCTCTTGTTATCTTTTCTGTTGTGCTCCCGAATTATAACCAAAACTTTGTCATTTACATGAACGTCACTGCTAATGTGAGTGAGAGGAGGAGCGAGACTACGTGAGTGATATTTCCTCTGGAGTGCTGAGCTCCATATCCAGAGCCCAGAGCATCAAGAGGAAGAGACCATCTGTTTACCAGCAACGCTCACAAAGCACGGGGGGACACGCTCGCTGGGCCTCTGCTCTGTCAACCAAACAAAAGCATTTCTGTCAAAATGAGGGAAGGAGGGAGTGAGGAAAGGAGGGAGAGGAGCTAAAAGTGAGTGATAGAGAGAGACTTCAGGGAGAGGAGAGAGAGAGAGAGAGAGAGAGAGAGAGAGAGAAAACATAGCTTTGATGAAACAGCTAGGCAGATTAATCGCTGCAGCACAATCTTTGGAAAGGATCTGTCTGTTCCAATGACTTTGAGGATCTCATTATGGCGAGTGATATGACTAAAATAGACGCCGCATTATGGAAAGCCCACACATAACACACACACACACACACACACACACACACACACACACACACACACACGCATCACAAACATGGCTCCCCACGCTCCCCCTCTTATATCATCCCATTCAGGCCCAGCGACATCATTTGAGGGGTCAGCACCCCCACTGTTGACGCTGTAATGGCAGGAGGGGGTCTCATCTGATGGGGCATTAACCATCGTCCGCCCTGTGGCCTGCTCTTATTGCACACGAAAGCCACAACCTCCTCTCTTCCGCTGTGGTTTTCAGGGTGAATCCGGCCGATCAGTCGGCAAGCGGGCCCTGAAATCCGTTGAGGTATATGGAGGCGAATGATGGATGTGGATGAGGGCTTTTGCATCCAGGGCGAGGCTTAAATATGGACAAATCACTTGACTAAATCAGTCTGCACTCAAGCCACTGGGAAGTTGTTACCTTGACAACGAGATAGGGGGACTCCTCTTTTTTCCCCGTCCCCGTGGAGATGCATCAGGCTAATGCAGCGAGAAATGGGGACATTAAATGGCTCATTCTGTGGCCCTCCGCTGTGCTCCTCTCTCCCTCTCTCTCTATCCCTCTCTCCCTTTCTCTCTCTCTCTCTCCCCCTGTGTCTCCCTCTCTCTCTCTAGCTCTCTCTGCATTTGTCTCTCCCTCTGTTCTCTTTCTCTGTCTCTCTTCCTCTTCCACACACACATACACAGACACAACACACACACACACAACCGTCACACAGAACATCTATTCACATACACATACACAGACAGACACACACACACACACACACAGACAGACACATACACACACACACACACACACACACACACACACACACACAAACAGACAGACACACACACACACACACACACACAGACACGCAAACAGACACACACACACACACACACACACACATACAGACTCACACACATGTACTGCAGAATCAATTGACCCATGCGCTTACCGCTCTCTGAGCCTGACTTGACGCCCTGTGTCAAATGATTGTTTCGCACCAGTTTCCTGATTTGATTTGTCACAGCGATGAGGGGAAAGCTGCGGCGCGCCCGGGAACAAACCGTGTCAAATTAGCACGGAATTTATTTAGCTGCCCGCACGGAAGATCACATGCGATAGCCTTGCTCAACACAGTCCCCCTCATGTCCCACGGCTCTGATAAGGACCGCTTGGTGGTCGGTCTGATATTTTCACACATTTTCATTATCATTATTACACTAAATAGATGGTGTGTTTTTTTTCTTATCTCTGTGACCATATTGCAGGATCTTTTCAGTAAGTCCGATCCATTTTTGGAGATCTACCGAATCAACGATGACGGAACTGAACAGCTGGTCCACAGAACCGAGGTAAGGGGCGCCATATGTGCCTGGTGCCCGTCTCTGCCTCTCCACTCTCATGTTCAGAGAGGGTTTCGTCCCTCCTCCAGGGCTCTCACGCTTTGAGCTTATCTTGGAGTGAGATTTTGCTGGAGAGGGATTGGAGGGAAGTGAGAGATTCTAATGTGCATGCCAACTTATACATTTGGTGTTATGCCTTAATAAGTCATTAGGTGACATGCTATTAATATGCATGCTAACATGTCCATTTTAGTAAATAGATGCCATGTTTGCTATTTACATGATAACATGCATACAGGAAAACCTTTATGTGTGTGTGCATGTATGTGTGTGTGTGTGTGTGTGTGTGTGTGTGTGTGTCGGGGTGTGTGTACGTAGGTGTGTATGTGTGTACACTAGGTGTGTGTTTGTGTGTGTGTAAGTGTGAGTACTGTATGTGTGTGTGTGTGTGTATGTGTATGTGTCTGTGTGTGAGAGAGGGAGGGAGAGAGAGGGAGAGAGAGAGAGAGAGGGAAAATAAGAGATTTGAAGAGGTGTACAGATAATAACATAACACCAAGGACAAAGCCAATGGATAGATGATCAGAAAATGTGCAGAGTCACTCGGACAGCATTTATCAGAACCATTTCACATATCTGACTTGAAAAGCCCCACGTTCTCTCTCTCCTATTTACCTGCCCTCTTTTGAGCTGTCTTTTTAATTTTCTATGTCCTTTTAACTCTAACTACCTGACTGTCTCTCTCATTACACGTAATCCTTAAAAAAGTAATTAATCCATTGGTGTTATTTGATAGGCCTATTTTACATAGTCATTTTATGTTATTAAAAGGTACTCCATCCATCATTGCATTTATGCATAGTGAAATGGTCAAAATATGAATCAATTAAATCAATTAAAATGTAGGGTATTATCTCATTTGGAGTTCTACCATTGCTTGGGCTACACCGTTTCAGTCTGTCTCTGATTTCCACTATTAAGGCTATGAGCTGAGACACCAACACATCAGGCAGCAAGTAAAGTTGCAGTGGATCCATAAATGAGTTCAAAGTTAATTTAATGAAAAGATCTGTCAGTTGAGTGTCTCATGGTCAATGCACGAGGCTTGAGACCGCTGTCTCTTCTCCGGTTCTCTCTACGTAGTAATGTTGCTTTTCTCTACTGTTCCTGTAGTCGTGTTACAGTATCTTTCTACTGTGTGCTCGCTCGCTCGCTCACTCGCTCCCTCTCTCGCTTGCTCCCTCTCTCGCTTGCTCCCTCTCCTGCTCGCTCCCTTCCTCCCAGGTCATCAAGAACAACCTGAACCCGGTGTGGGAGCCCTTCAAAGTGTCCCTCATCTCGCTGTGCAGCTGCGACGAGGACAGGAAGCTGAAGGTAAGGGGGAGGCCCTGTGGGTCGGCCCTGCCTGCACAGGGTGGGATGATTGGCCACTCTGGGCCTCAGAGAAGCTCCCTGAAGGACACCCTCTCTCTCTCTCTCTCTCTCTCGCTCGCTCTCTCTCTCTTTCTCTCTCTCTTTTTCTCTCTCTTTCTCTCTTTTTCTCTCTCTCTCTCTTTCTCTCTCTCTCTCACACTCTTTCCTTCTCTCTCTTCCTCTCTTTCTCACACTCTTCTTCTCTCTCTTGCTTTCACTCTCTTCCTCTCTCCCTCTCCCTCTCTCTCTCTCTCTCTCTCTCTCCCTCTCCCCCCGAGCCAGCGCAATCAGTAGTGGGGCGCAGTGCCCAGAAGAAATAAAAGAGAGCCTATAATAACCACAGAGAGGGAGCGAGGGATGGTGGGAGGTGGGATCAATAAGTGACCCGTTGAATGAATCGATAATTAGTCCATTTGCACAAATGGCTCTCTTTCTCCCTCCCTCCCTCTCTCTCTCTCTCTTCTGTGTTATTCAGTGCCTAGTGTGGGATTATGACTCCCGGGGGAAGCACGACTTCATCGGGGAGTTCTACACCTCCTTCAAAGAGATGCAGAAAATCGGTGGAGGAAACAAGGTCAGAAAGCGCACACTCAGTACCTTCTCTCTTGTGTCTGATGTTTGTCACCCTTGGTGTGGCTCTCTGTGTAGTTGGACCATGTTTGTGTGTGTGTGTGTGTGTGTATGTATGTACTGTATGTGTGCTGTGTTTATGTGGCTGGAATGAAAGAGATGTAAAAGGTAGCTGTTTTCTGTGTGTGTGTGTGTGTGTGTGTGTGTGTGTGTGTGTGTGTGTGTGTGTGTGTCTGTGTGTCTCTGTGTGTGTGTGTGTGTGTGTGTGTGTGTGTGGTGCATGTGTGTATGTGTGTGTGTGTGTGTGTGTGTGTGTGTGTGTGTGTGTGTGTGTGTGTGTCTGTGTGTACATGTGTGTCTGTGTGTCTGTGTGTGCGTATGTGTCTCTGAGTGTGCATGTGTGTGTGTGTGTGTGTGTGGTAAGGATGAGCTGGAAGGCAATGTGGAAGGCTCAGCTGTCTGTCTGTTCACTCTCTCACTCCCCCCATCTGTTGTGAAGGTCACATGGGACTGCATCAATCCCAAGTACAAGCTGAAGAAGAAGAACTACAAGAACTCGGGCTTGGTCATCCTCAGTGACTTGAAGGTGAGGAGGAGAGGAATACCCTGTGGTCTGACAAACAGCAAGATGAAAGATGGTGGACAAATTGCACACTGGCAATCAGCTCAGCAATCAGCTGGCCATAAAATAACATGAAAGCTGCGGAAATCATCTCCCACCTGCCAGTGACTACACACACACACACACAAACACACACAAACACACACACACACACACACACACACACACACACACACACACACACACACACACACACACACACACACACACACACACACACACACACACACACACAACACACACACACTGGATCATCATCATCATCATCATCATAATCATCTTCTTCTACAATCACTGTAAATATGGACAAAAGATGGAGCCCTTCATTGCCACTACCAGACATGAGCTTGACTTTCGGGAGCAAATCCTGCTAATTGACAGATTGAGATATTTGCTCTCATCAGACCCTGGCATTTCCACAGTCGCCTAATCCCATTCACACACACAGGCCAATTAGCACAACTGGGCATCTAAGCCCCTGTTCTACATTCAGCCCAAATAACTCCTGATCAGTGGGGCTTGGGGTGAGCAGCCTCCTCCCCTGATCTCCAGGGGCTTGTGTATCACTGGAGACCACAGAGTGGCATTCGCAGCCCTGGTTACTTACGGCTCATAGGCTTTCACTCAACTGCTATAATATCTCTCACAACATTAACCAGTCTGTTTAATTCAAGGTCATTAAATTTTAAAATTTCTGCTTTGTTCATTGGAATGCGAGGATCCTTTGATCCTCATGTTTCTATTATAAGATATTAAAACGTACAACCCCCAGGATGAATGGGATGGTTACAGAATAGCTTATGATCAGTAACATTGTGTGTGTGTGTGTGTGTGTGTGTATGGGGGGGGCACTGAATCTGATGTATATTTACTTTTTCTATTTTCTGTTCCTCAGCTTCACAGAGTCTACACATTCCTTGACTACATCATGGGAGGATGCCAAATTCACTTTACAGTAAGCACAAAACCTCCTCACATCATGCACGCTGCTCTGTAGAAGAGATCCTGAGACTTTTGTCTTGTCTGCACTGCTGCTGGCGGAGCTGAGCTCATTTGATTTGCTTTGGAGAGCCTGAATGTCTCTTGCGTCCCCAAAATGGCTCATTTGTGCGCGTGTTCACTTAGCAAGCGCTCCTGTCATCAGGCGAACGCAGCGGTGACAGCTCTTTGATTTTAAGATGGCACTTGCTAAATGTAACACATTAGGGTCAAACTAGCGTGCTTTTCATCAAGGGCGACAAATCCCATCTTTCCTGTCAGGGACCCCACTGGGCGGCTCGTGTAGATATGAGTGCGCTGCGCTGGTAAAAAGAGGCTGGGCTCTCCCCGAGGACTTGTTTCCAATTGAAGCCATATCTCAAAAATCGCTCCCCTCGCTCGGCTATCACCAAACACATACTCCGCCGCGGCTCAGCTTACCTCCTTGTAAACATGATAAAGAGATACACGCATACGGAGACCCCTCTCACACAGGAGCCGACATCAACTGGTGTCAATCATAGAGGAGGAGGAGGAGATTGGCGCTAGACCAGACTCACATCGATAGATGTCCATAACCAAGCAGCTTATTCCCTATGCCGCTCATAATTGATCAAAAACAGAAGTTGGCGCATCAACTAATTTCTACCCCATGTGTCAACCAGATGTCAACAGTGTGTGTGTGTGTGTGTGTGTGTGTGTGTGTGTGTGTGTGTGTGTGTGTGTTATGTATATTCTTGTTTACTGCCGATCACTCCCGTACGCCGGAGTTTCTCTGTACACATGTTGTTTGCAGAGTAGTGTGGCTCATGGTATTAACATCTGGTTGATGAATAAATGTAAATGCACTTGCCCTCAGCTGTGGCAATTTCCATATTGCCCCTGTTTAAGTGATTTATTCAGATAGTGCTGGAGTGACTGCAGACAGAATGTCCCACTCCATCTCCCACCAGCCTGCATATCCCATCTAATTGGTCATTATTATGTTGGTTAGACCATAGCTCTGTTGCCAACATGATGTGTGACTGCGGCCGCTATTGTGGCTAATGGTAATATTGTGTGCAAATGGCTTTTTGTTGTTATGGCAGCAATTATCTTTGCATGGAGTCGTGTCATGGCTTTTTTTATGCCTTCTAATCATTACTCCTCAGACCAAGTCGTTGTTGTTGTTGTTGTTGTTGTTGTTATTTAGGTTGCGGTGGATTTCACTGCGTCTAACGGCGACCCACGCAACAGTTGCTCCCTTCACTACATCAACCCGTACCAGCCAAACGAGTACCTGAAGGCTCTGATCGCTGTCGGCGAGATCTGCCAGGACTATGACAGGTGAGTTGCAGCGTGCTGCCGAGATGCCGGTGATCTCTATCAGCACGGACGTGCACTCCTCTCATGTGGAAAATGAAAGTGAGTGTGTGTGTTTGTGTGTGCGCGCGCGTGTGTGTGTGTCGGTGTCAGGGTGTGTGTGTGTGTGTGTTGATGTCGGTGTGTGGTACATCACCTCCTTTATGGTGACTCCGTGAATCTGACTGTATTTGATCTCTGCGGCTGAATGAGATGGAAGTGAAGGGGATGGAAATAAGGTGCCTTTCATCTGCATTTACCGCCAGAGACAGATGCTTTTGTCCAACATGGCATTTACTGTAGAAGCTGCTGATGTGTAAGGTGAGAATATGCGACTATGACATTATTGTCATCATCCCTTCTAAGAATTTAAACAGATGAGAGTGAGAGTGTGTCTGAGAGAGAGAGAGAGAGAGAGAGAGAGAGAGAGAGAGATGTATCAAAGCAACTCTGTTTAAAGATTTCCAATGTGAGATACATCTTGACCCAGTGTGATCAGTGGCTGAGTGGTGAATGAATAGGCGCAGTGACCATTTTTCATCAAAGAAATGAATTCATGATTTTGACATATTGAGTGACCTTTTGCTTCAGATGAATTCTCTGAGGGAGAGTCTATTCGTTTGAGCCGTGCAGGGTCATGAATGCCTCCAACTAAAGATCAGTGAAGGAGAGGACTCAAAAGTGGTTCCTGTCAGACATATCATCTTTGGAAAGCCTGAGACAATGACTACTTAGGAAAGACTGGGAGAGATGAAGTATCTGTGCTACTATTTCAAAACATTGAATGAGCCTGGTGGTTCAGTAGGCTATTGTAGTGTGTGGTAGGTAGCCACCATATGGTGCGCAAACAGACCGCTAAACAGGTTGTTGTGGCAAGCAGTCACGGGCTCTCTGAGGACGAGACAAAAGTGCCCCTCTGCCAACACCTACGGCTCCATCTCGCTTATCTGTGGAACTGGGAGTGAACCGACGAGAGTGCATATCATCGCTCCGCGAGCAGACGCTGGGGAAATCTCCAATTAAATCTGCTCTAGGCAGCGTAGCTATCTGAGACACTGTGTGTGTGTTCCTGAGTCTGTCTCTCCCCCCCCCCACCCCCTCACCCTCTCCCTGCGTCTCTGCCAACCGTTGTTGTTGTCAGCGTCCTTGTTTTCGGTGTTGGGTCACTAATGGGCCCGCCACTTCCTACGGTGCAGAGCGGCAGCGTGGGCGGATCAAATGGCAGTGCCCGCGCGTTCCTGCTCCCCACCTGGTTGTGTGTGGACGCCGCTGTCCTCCCTGCTGAAGACCAGACACTCGCTGCCACTGCCTTGTCAGGATGCCCAGCTCTGGGTGCCAGGCCAGCGAGCAGGAGCTTATTACGTGTCAGCAAAGCAGACAGTCATCCAAACAAGAAGCACCGGGAGGCAGACACTAACAAAGAGGGGGAGGGAGAGAGGTGTTTACAATAGTGGTTTACCTGAATAGACTATTCATTCACCTGGATCCTAACTGCATGTTCTCTGGTCCCCCGATACCATGACATGTGTGTATCTGTAATCCTGTTATATGTTGACAGTATTTCCTTGTGAGAGTATTGTAAATAGTTTACTTTTCGCTTCCTTTCCTCCAACCTACCAACCTTCTGCTTGTAGCCTTTACGGTACTGTTGGTTTATGAAATCTGAATGAATGCGTGTGACTGTTTTTTTTTAATTAGCTCCTGTCAGTCTGGATTTCAGCGTAGCTCCACTGGGTTTGCACACTTCTATACTGTTGATGTTCTTATGAGCTAATGTGCACGAGTCACGCTGCTGGTGGGTGTTTTCAAGGCAGACGCCTTATAGAAGCTCATTAATTACCGGCTAAACAACGCTAATTAGATTGGTTTCAAAGGGGGGGATCCGCTATACTGACGGCACAATGGCAAATGAGAATCCACTTAACAAATGGATTTTCATGTTTGATGGGAGAGGGAAGCTACCGGTTTGATGAGAAATCATAGCGGATGGCTGTATTGCATTACAGATGCCTCTGCACTGAAGCAGATGCTATTGCTAGCGCATCATGGGATGGCTAAGACAGGCAGGAGAGC